>NW_026946868.1:57500-63146 GCF_910591565.1 Cydia splendana | reverse complement strand
ACCTAACCTAACCTAACCTAACCTAACCTAACCTAACCTAACCTAACCTAACCTAACCTAACCTAACCTAACCTAACCTAACCTAACCTAACCTAACCTAACCTAACCTAACCTAACCTAACCTAACCTAACCTAACCTAACCTAACCTAACCTAACCTAACCTAACCTAACCTAACCTAACCTAACCTAACCTAACCTAACCTAACCTAACCTAACCTAACCTAACCTAACCTAACCTAACCTAACCTAACCTAACCTAACCTAACCTAACCTAACCTAACCTAACCTAACCTAACCTAACCTAACCTAACCTAACCTAACCTAACCTAACCTAACCTAACCTAACCTAACCTAACCTAACCTAACCTAACCTAACCTAACCTAACCTAACCTAACCTAACCTAACCTAACCTAACCTAACCTAACCTAACCTAACCTAACCTAACCTAACCTAACCTAACCTAACCTAACCTAACCTAACCTAACCTAACCTAACCTAACCTAACCTAACCTAACCTAACCTAACCTAACCTAACCTAACCTAACCTAACCTAACCTAACCTAACCTAACCTAACCTAACCTAACCTAACCTAACCTAACCTAACCTAACCTAACCTAACCTAACCTAACCTAACCTAACCTAACCTAACCTAACCTAACCTAACCTAACCTAACCTAACCTAACCTAACCTAACCTAACCTAACCTAACCTAACCTAACCTAACCTAACCTAACCTAACCTAACCTAACCTAACCTAACCTAACCTAACCTAACCTAACCTAACCTAACCTAACCTAACCTAACCTAACCTAACCTAACCTAACCTAACCTAACCTAACCTAACCTAACCTAACCTAACCTAACCTAACCTAACCTAACCTAACCTAACCTAACCTAACCTAACCTAACCTAACCTAACCTAACCTAACCTAACCTAACCTAACCTAACCTAACCTAACCTAACCTAACCTAACCTAACCTAACCTAACCTAACCTAACCTAACCTAACCTAACCTAACCTAACCTAACCTAACCTAACCTAACCTAACCTAACCTAACCTAACCTAACCTAACCTAACCTAACCTAACCTAACCTAACCTAACCTAACCTAACCTAACCTAACCTAACCTAACCTAACCTAACCTAACCTAACCTAACCTAACCTAACCTAACCTAACCTAACCTAACCTAACCTAACCTAACCTAACCTAACCTAACCTAACCTAACCTAACCTAACCTAACCTAACCTAACCTAACCTAACCTAACCTAACCTAACCTAACCTAACCTAACCTAACCTAACCTAACCTAACCTAACCTAACCTAACCTAACCTAACCTAACCTAACCTAACCTAACCTAACCTAACCTAACCTAACCTAACCTAACCTAACCTAACCTAACCTAACCTAACCTAACCTAACCTAACCTAACCTAACCTAACCTAACCTAACCTAACCTAACCTAACCTAACCTAACCTAACCTAACCTAACCTAACCTAACCTAACCTAACCTAACCTAACCTAACCTAACCTAACCTAACCTAACCTAACCTAACCTAACCTAACCTAACCTAACCTAACCTAACCTAACCTGACCTAACCTAACCTAACCTAACCTAACCTAACCTAACCTAACCTAACCTAACCTAACCTAACCTAACCTAACCTAACCTAACCTAACCTAACCTAACCTAACCTAACCTAACCTAACCTAACCTAACCTAACCTAACCTAACCTAACCTAACCTAACCTAACCTAACCTAACCTAACCTAACCTAACCTAACCTAACCTAACCTAACCTAACCTAACCTAACCTAACCTAACCTAACCTAACCTAACCTAACCTAACCTAACCTAACCTAACCTAACCTAACCTAACCTAACCTAACCTAACCTAACCTAACCTAACCTAACCTAACCTAACCTAACCTAACCTAACCTAACCTAACCTAACCTAACCTAACCTAACCTAACCTAACCTAACCTAACCTAACCTAACCTAACCTAACCTAACCTAACCTAACCTAACCTAACCTAACCTAACCTAACCTAACCTAACCTAACCTAACCTAACCTAACCTAACCTAACCTAACCTAACCTAACCTAACCTAACCTAACCTAACCTAACCTAACCTAACCTAACCTAACCTAACCTAACCTAACCTAACCTAACCTAACCTAACCTAACCTAACCTAACCTAACCTAACCTAACCTAACCTAACCTAACCTAACCTAACCTAACCTAACCTAACCTAACCTAACCTAACCTAACCTAACCTAACCTAACCTAACCTAACCTAACCTAACCTAACCTAACCTAACCTAACCTAACCTAACCTAACCTAACCTAACCTAACCTAACCTAACCTAACCTAACCTAACCTAACCTAACCTAACCTAACCTAACCTAACCTAACCTAACCTAACCTAACCTAACCTAACCTAACCTAACCTAACCTAACCTAACCTAACCTAACCTAACCTAACCTGAACCTAACCTAACCTAACCTAACCTAACCTAACCTAACCTAACCTAACCTAACCTAACCTAACCTAACCTAACCTAACCTAACCTAACCTAACCTAACCTAACCTAACCTAACCTAACCTAACCTAACCTAACCTAACCTAACCTAACCTAACCTAACCTAACCTAACCTAACCTAACCTAACCTAACCTAACCTAACCTAACCTAACCTAACCTAACCTAACCTAACCTAACCTAACCTAACCTAACCTAACCTAACCTAACCTAACCTAACCTAACCTAACCTAACCTAACCTAACCTAACCTAACCTAACCTAACCTAACCTAACCTAACCTAACCTAACCTAACCTAACCTAACCTAACCTAACCTAACCTAACCTAACCTAACCTAACCTAACCTAACCTAACCTAACCTAACCTAACCTAACCTAACCTAACCTAACCTAACCTAACCTAACCTAACCTAACCTAACCTAACCTAACCTAACCTAACCTAACCTAACCTAACCTAACCTAACCTAACCTAACCTAACCTAACCTAACCTAACCTAACCTAACCTAACCTAACCTAACCTAACCTAACCTAACCTAACCTAACCTAACCTAACCTAACCTAACCTAACCTAACCTAACCTAACCTAACCTAACCTAACCTAACCTAACCTAACCTAACCTAACCTAACCTAACCTAACCTAACCTAACCTAACCTAACCTAACCTAACCTAACCTAACCTAACCTAACCTAACCTAACCTAACCTAACCTAACCTAACCTAACCTAACCTAACCTAACCTAACCTAACCTAACCTAACCTAACCTAACCTAACCTAACCTAACCTAACCTAACCTAACCTAACCTAACCTATCCTAACCTAACCTAACCTAACCTAACCTAACCTAACCTAACCTAACCTAACCTAACCTAACCTAACCTAACCTAACCTAACCTAACCTAACCTAACCTAACCTAACCTAACCTAACCTAACCTAACCTAACCTAACCTAACCTAACCTAACCTAACCTAACCTAACCTAACCTAACCTAACCTAACCTAACCTAACCTAACCTAACCTAACCTAACCTAACCTAACCTAACCTAACCTAACCTAACCTAACCTAACCTAACCTAACCTAACCTAACCTAACCTAACCTAACCTAACCTAACCTAACCTAACCTAACCTAACCTAACCTAACCTAACCTAACCTAACCTAACCTAACCTAACCTAACCTAACCTAACCTAACCTAACCTAACCTAACCTAACCTAACCTAACCTAACCTAACCTAACCTAACCTAACCTAACCTAACCTAACCTAACCTAACCTAACCTAACCTAACCTAACCTAACCTAACCTAACCTAACCTAACCTAACCTAACCTAACCTAACCTAACCTAACCTAACCTAACCTAACCTAACCTAACCTAACCTAACCTAACCTAACCTAACCTAACCTAACCTAACCTAACCTAACCTAACCTAACCTAACCTAACCTAACCTAACCTAACCTAACCTAACCTAACCTAACCTAACCTAACCTAACCTAACCTAACCTAACCTAACCTAACCTAACCTAACCTAACCTAACCTAACCTAACCTAACCTAACCTAACCTAACCTAACCTAACCTAACCTAACCTAACCTAACCTAACCTAACCTAACCTAACCTAACCTAACCTAACCTAACCTAACCTAACCTAACCTAACCTAACCTAACCTAACCTAACCTAACCTAACCTAACCTAACCTAACCTAACCTAACCTAACCTAACCTAACCTAACCTAACCTAACCTAACCTAACCTAACCTAACCTAACCTAACCTAACCTAACCTAACCTAACCTAACCTAACCTAACCTAACCTAACCTAACCTAACCTAACCTAACCTAACCTAACCTAACCTAACCTAACCTAACCTAACCTAACCTAACCTAACCTAACCTAACCTAACCTAACCTAACCTAACCTAACCTAACCTAACCTAACCTAACCTAACCTAACCTAACCTAACCTAACCTAACCTAACCTAACCTAACCTAACCTAACCTAACCTAACCTAACCTAACCTAACCTAACCTAACCTAACCTAACCTAACCTAACCTAACCTAACCTAACCTAACCTAACCTAACCTAACCTAACCTAACCTAACCTAACCTAACCTAACCTAACCTAACCTAACCTAACCTAACCTAACCTAACCTAACCTAACCTAACCTAACCTAACCTAACCTAACCTAACCTAACCTAACCTAACCTAACCTAACCTAACCTAACCTAACCTAACCTAACCTAACCTAACCTAACCTAACCTAACCTAACCTAACCTAACCTAACCTAACCTAACCTAACCTAACCTAACCTAACCTAACCTAACCTAACCTAACCTAACCTAACCTAACCTAACCTAACCTAACCTAACCTAACCTAACCTAACCTAACCTAACCTAACCTAACCTAACCTAACCTAACCTAACCTAACCTAACCTAACCTAACCTAACCTAACCTAACCTAACCTAACCTAACCTAACCTAACCTAACCTAACCTAACCTAACCTAACCTAACCTAACCTAACCTAACCTAACCTAACCTAACCTAACCTAACCTAACCTAACCTAACCTAACCTAACCTAACCTAACCTAACCTAACCTAACCTAACCTAACCTAACCTAACCTAACCTAACCTAACCTAACCTAACCTAACCTAACCTAACCTAACCTAACCTAACCTAACCTAACCTAACCTAACCTAACCTAACCTAACCTAACCTAACCTAACCTAACCTAACCTAACCTAACCTAACCTAACCTAACCTAACCTAACCTAACCTAACCTAACCTAACCTAACCTAACCTAACCTAACCTAACCTAACCTAACCTAACCTAACCTAACCTAACCTAACCTAACCTAACCTAACCTAACCTAACCTAACCTAACCTAACCTAACCTAACCTAACCTAACCTAACCTAACCTAACCTAACCTAACCTAACCTAACCTAACCTAACCTAACCTAACCTAACCTAACCTAACCTAACCTAACCTAACCTAACCTAACCTAACCTAACCTAACCTAACCTAACCTAACCTAACCTAACCTAACCTAACCTAACCTAACCTAACCTAACCTAACCTA
>NW_026946868.1:50000-52500 GCF_910591565.1 Cydia splendana | reverse complement strand
CATAAAAATTTGTCTTTGTTATATCTATAAAATAGTGTTATACAATTAAATAGTTTCTTACATCTTCATAGTTTAATTTAATAATTTCTTCGAAATCTAGCGGTGCCTGCAAAAACCATAATAGCAATCATTCTAAAACTTATTTATCTTCATTTCCACACGGCAGATTTCTCTTGTTTTAAATTCATTTGATAGATCTTTTTGTTTTTAACATTTTCTTTTTATAACCCTTTCTTAAAAACTCTTCGTTGCATTAAAATTAATATTTTTCTTAAAATTTAACCTATTTTGTAATTTCCTTATTTCTCGATATATATAATTACATTAGAAAATGAGTAGCGAAAGTGTAAATAGCCTCAACATGTCAGAGCAGTTTGACAATCTCTTCACCACACCGCCGGGCACACCTGCCCAGCGAGAACGTTCACCGTCGCCTATGCGTGACACTAACATCCATCCGGTGCTTGGATTGCTCGACGAGCTCGCTGGCGATCTTGAGTTCGAATCTAAACAGATACTCGAAAACCTCGAAACTACGACAACCCACCGCAGTATAACTGTTGAGAACAAGAGGCAAATTAAGATCGCCGCCAAAAATATCCCATCTATATTTGCGAGTTATGCAAAGCAGATGCGCGCACAAATCCGGGGCATCTTAACACAAACTCCTACACCTACTGACCGTTCGTCGAAAGGGGTTCAAACAGACCCTAATGTCACACTGCAAGATCAGCCTTCACTGTCGCCGCTGCTGCCGCCGTCGCCGCTGCTGCAGCCGGCGACAAAGAACGGTGGCTCGGCCCAATTGCTTGAGACATCTTATACTACAAATGATTTGATTAATTTTGACTCTCTCGATGTAAATATAAACATACTGACAAGAGAGAAAGAAACGCAAACGAATGTCTTAGCGCCTCGTGATCTCATAGTGGAAATTAAAGATAGCGTTGAGGACTATCTGCGCAAAATTGAGGCGGAAATCCTAAATATTAACAGGAATCTTATTTCCGATCGCTCGCACAAAAGCGTTACGGTCGAGAACAAGAAGAATATACACACTTCGGGAAGAAAAATATCATCCATATCAAGTTATTGGGCCAAAGAGCATATAGAGAAGTGCAGCGGCTTAGCTAATACTACAATCACAACTGATAACGTCACCAATAATAACAATAACCTAACCACTACAACTCGCAAAGATAACCGCACCATCCAAACGCAGACGGACTTCATGCCCGCACAGCAGCTGCTAACATCACCGCCATCGCCACCACCGCTGCGGGTGCCGCTGCCGTTAACACCACCTAATATTGAAACGCTTATGAATAATATAAAAAATGACACAGCCAACCTAATAAAGAAGGAAATTTTGTCTCTCAAGCGTGATATACGTTCGTTGACCGAAAACCCCACTACAGCATCGACTAAAACTACATACGCTACCGTGACGGGTAGGTCCGCAATACAGGCGCCTGCTGCTGTATCTTCGGAACCTATACAGATGACCGCGAATCCAGCGATTGTCATCACTTCTAAGAAGGCCGGCGAAGGTGCTGCCGAAACTTTACAGACATGGAGAAAAGTGGTCTCCTTTCGTGATACGGACTTTGCCCCAACCGCTACAAAGTTCATATCGAATGGCAAAGTCCGTATTGAATTTAACACAAAAGAACAGCGTGACATTGCGTTATCTAAGACTAACGACGTCAATGCGGAGGTTGCCGCTGAAGCTTCAAAGTCACTTCGCCCCATGATTACTTTAAAGGGTATATCCGGAGATGTTCCAACAAAGGATCTTGTTGACATTATAATAAGTCAAAATCAACCGCTCAAAAATGTAATTAATGAAAGCAATAAGATTTCATTCCACTATAAAAAAGGCAACAAAAATCCTCGTTTGTATAATGCTGTACTCATGACGACGCCATCCACTTTTAAGGCCTTTATTCAACTAGGTAAAATCAACATAGATCACCAACGGGTGCATGCAGAGGAGCACGTACCTATCTTACATTGTTTTAAGTGCATGCAGTATGGCCATACGCGAAAGCATTGTAAGGCTACCACAACCATCTGTTCACATTGCGCATCGTCTGACCATGAATATAAATCATGCCCGAACCAAAAAGATCACACCAAAACAAAGTGCCACAATTGTGATGCATTTAATAAACAAGTAACTGAGGACCAATACAAGCTAAACACAGCACATAGCGCAACATCAACTTTTTGCCCCCGAATGCGATCTATGTTACAGAGAATAAAATCGCGCATTGATTATCAATCTAATTAATATTTAACATATTAAAATTTCACTCAAATTTAACTTTAATCTTTAACGAATTATATAAGTTTGTAACATTAACTCTTTTGTGGTAATGGCTTATTGACGACAACACTTGTAACTTTAGTGTATCCTATCTGTAAAATATCTTTGTTATTGAAACTACTATTATTATTACACCATTTTGCTTTGCATGAGAACTGTAATATTGAGTGG
>NW_026946868.1:0-37500 GCF_910591565.1 Cydia splendana | reverse complement strand
TAACCTAACCTAACCTAACCTAACCTAACCTAACCTAACCTAACCTAACCTAACCTAACCTAACCTAACCTAACCTAACCTAACCTAACCTAACCTAACCTAACCTAACCTAACCTAACCTAACCTAACCTAACCTAACCTAACCTAACCTAACCTAACCTAACCTAACCTAACCTAACCTAACCTAACCTAACCTAACCTAACCTAACCTAACCTAACCTAACCTAACCTAACCTAACCTAACCTAACCTAACCTAACCTAACCTAACCTAACCTAACCTAACCTAACCTAACCTAACCTAACCTAACCTAACCTAACCTAACCTAACCTAACCTAACCTAACCTAACCTAACCTAACCTAACCTAACCTAACCTAACCTAACCTAACCTAACCTAACCTAACCTTACCTAACCTAACCAGTCGGTCCCCGGCCGTGGAGTGGATCGGACGCGCCCACTGCTGCTCCGAAAGCAGCTCCGCCACGGCGCAGCCGAGGCTCAGCGCTCCGCGAACAGCGCTCCGAGCCCTGCGCCAAAACACTTAGAGCACAAACGCTATAAGTCCAGCGTCTGGTGCTCCATTGCTCCGAGAACAGTTCAGTGAACCGACAAGTGATCCAAAGTTCAAAGACCCCAGTGCGAAAAGTCAGTGCTCCACGTGCAGCCGCCGCGCCCTGGCGCGGGCGCTCCGTGCAGGACAGCCATCGGATCAGTCAGCCGGCGACCAGCGTACTGAGGCCAAGTGCCCCGCGGTCCTGTGAACCGCTGCTCCACGGCGCTGGGCGCCGCTGCTCAAGGCGCAGCAAAACGCCACTCCGCGGACAGAACATAAAATAAAAAACTCAGTGCAAAAAAAAAATAATAAACAATAACAGTGAAACAATAAACCACAGTGGAAAATATACATAGTGAAACAGTGACAACCTAGTGAAACAGTGAGTTAACCCATACAAGGATTGCAAGGAAAAACCATCACAGCATACAACAAAACAAGGTAAAGTTTTCAATATACAACACAGTGAACACAACAAACACAATAAATTTAGCGAACATAGTGAACATAGTGAACATAGTGAACACAGTGAACACAGTGAATATAAATTAAATAAGCAAAAATATAATAATAATAGACAAACATGTCAGAAACATCAAAAACCTCACCGATCAAAGAAATCAGACTCACCAGAGCACGCGCCAACAAAAACCAAGACACAGAAGACGATGCGCCACAGACCCAAAATATACGGAATACACAAACAGACGAGGAAAACATGAATGACAAGGACAGACAACATGGAGAAGACCTCTCACTAAGCAGGGAGGAACCAAGAGACCCCTCCCAGCAAACAATGGAAATAAACCAAGACATACAAAAAATACCGACACCAAATCACGATGAAGATATAGAAAAGTCACAAACACAGAACAGAGAAAACGACAAGGAAACAAGGGAAAACACCCAACCAGAAGGGGCAACACGAGAAACGGAGCAGACAATAAACAAAGAAAAGAATGAAACGGACAAAGAACCAGGAAAAGAAAACGAGTCTGATGTTGCAAAGATAACAACAAGGAAGGGAAACAAAGAAACGACATCAAATGAAGAAACAACAAGCGAGATAATCGGACTAGACGACTCCATGGAGCACACACAAGGATACGATCTAACGACAACCCGACTGGTAAACATAGTCAATGCACAATCAGCATTAATCCAAAGTCACCTCACACTCAACCGAAGCGTGAAAAAGGAAAGCAAAGAGGCAATATCAGAATCAGTCAAGAAAATACAAAAAGAAGTAGAAAGATACGCACTAGAACTCACCCTAACCGGGAAAATAACAAGAAACAACGACCCGCAAACGACAGCAATAACAACAACAATAACATCACCATCACCATCAAATAAAAATAGAAATCAAGCCGTACAAACAGACGAATACACTCCAACAACGGCACCCCAACCTAAAACTCCCGTAGACAAACTAAAGGAAGACATCATAAATGGAGTAAAAACAGAAATAGAAAAACTAATTTATGAACAAAAGGCAGTCAACGAATTAGTAGTCGCAGCACTAACAAGACCAATAGACGATGAAGAAAAAGAGATCGCAACAACAACAACAGCAAAAACAGTGGAAAACAACAATAATAAAAACACAAAAAGAGGAGAAAGGACAGACACACATAGACAGATAAACAAAGAAAGAACAAAAGAAAAACCAAGAGAAGAAACCACAATAACCCAAAAGAGAAACAAGCAAACACCAATCAACGAAAATAATACTAATCAGACACATAGGAAAGTAACCAAAATAAACAATAATAATAACAACAAGACAGAAACCAGTTACGCGGTCATACTAGAAAACATAGACCCTCGAAAAGAAAACGCAGAAACACTAAAACAAGTACAAGATAAGGTAGATGTTATACAACTGGGAGTCGGAATACAGCAAATCAGATATACTAAAAGCAATAAAGTAGTCATAAACTGCGAAAACGAAGAAGACAGAGAGAAGCTTAGCACAGCAATCAGAAATAATAACACAGGAGTTACAGTGGAAGTCCCCAAACTCAGAAACCCGCAAATAAAACTAATAGGAGTCATAAACGAAAATGTAGGAGACAAAATAACAGAAGCAATTCATAGACAAAACCCTAATATAACCAGCAATTTATCTGGAAATGAGAAATTAATAAAATATATACGTCACATAAACAGAAGGGACAGCTATACAAAGAACGTGATCATAGAAGTGAGTCCAGAGATATACAACAGAATACAACAACAAAGAAAAATTAGAATAGGGTACCAGTCAGTGGTGGCGGTGGAGCAGCAACAACTGCTCCAATGCTATAATTGCATGGGATATAACCACAGAGCATCAATCTGCACTGCAAAAACTAGATGCGGGTATTGTGCGGAAACGCACGACACACGCAAATGCCCAAACCGATACAGCAAAGACCCAAACTGCTCCAACTGCCAGAAGAAGGGAATGGAGCACATCCATGCTGCATACAGCCTAGACTGCCCAGAGTACAGCAAATGGAGCAAAATAGCAAAGATGTCCATACGATACCGATAAGGGCACTCCAAAGACGAACACACACAGCGCAACAACCAATATAACAATACTGCAATGCAACCTAGGCAGAGGATTTGCAGCCACAAATGAAATGCTACAAAACATCAGAGAAAAAGAATACGATGTAATATGTATATCAGAACCATATACAATACAGAATAAAATGAGAAACATAGACAACTACGACATATATCAACACTGCGACAATGACAACGACAACAGCACCAAAGCTTGCATTGCAGTGAGAAAGAAGAATGGCAACTACACAGGACTCACTCAATATAATACAACAAACTTTATAGCGATCGAAATAAAATACGGCAACAACAAAAAATTAACAATCTCCTCAATTTATATAGAACCAAGAGAGGATCCTACAAAAACACTTATGCACCTAGAAATCTTTCTACAAAAAAACATAAACAGCAAACACATAATATGTGGAGACCTCAACGGATGGCACACATCATGGGGATCTATCAAGAACAATGATAGAGGCAAACACATATATGAACTTGCCATGAGATACGACCTAATCACACGCAACGATGGCAGAGAACCGACATACGAATCGGACGCAAGCGGACAAACAAGATGCTCCATTGTCGACATCACACTAACCTCACTGAATATAATAAATAAAATAACAGAATGGAAAGTAGATAAAGAAATAATAATATCCTCAGATCACCATGCCATAGTCACCACCTTTCAAACAGACCAACCCAAAGACAGAGGGAAAAGAAAGCCGACAACAACATTTAGGTATAACACAAAACGAGCGGACTGGGAAGAATTTAAAAGAAAACTCATAAACAATGCAGACAGAAGCCAATTATATGCAATAAATATAGAGGAATTAAATGAGCAAGAAATAGATAAACACATAACAAACATGGAAAACACAATCACAAAAACCTGCAACGAGACGTTCCCACGGATAACTCCAATACCAAAAATCCCATGGTGGACAGAAGAACTAACAACTATGAAGAAACAAGTAATTTATCTCCATCACCGCCTACAAGACCTAAAGCGATCAAATAAAAACCTCACAGACATCCTACAGGAACTAAAAGAAGCTCAAACGGAATATAGCAAAAAAATACGCACGACATCAAATGAACACTTCAGAAACTTCTGTAATAAACAAGGTAGAGACGACGTCTGGACAACCACAAACAGGTTATTAAAGCATACATTACAACTCTCACCACCAGCAACGCTCAGAAGAGAAGATGGAACATATACTACCTCAACGCAAGACACAGCAGAAACGCTTATGAGGAAATTCTTCCCTGATGACGATGGAGCAGACGATAACCGAAACCAACAACAAATAAGAGAGGAAATAAACAACGATAATGTTAACAATGAAAATAGACAACTAAATAACAACAACAACAATGAACCACCATTCACAGAACAGGAAGTTATAGACATAATAAAAGGTATGAGCCCAAAAAAATCACCAGGCATAGATCATATTACAGCAGACATATGTAAACACTACGCCGAATGCTACACGGCACAAGTGACGAAACTAATGAATAGATGTCTAACACTAAAGTATTTTCCAAAGAGTTGGAAAACCGCCCTTATAAAAATATTACCTAAACCAAATAAAACAAATCACATAGAAATAACTAACTACAGACCTATAGGTCTTATAAATGTATGGGGAAAAATATTAGAAAAACTAATAACAACCAGACTAACATACTTCCTACAAACGAACCAACTAAGCAGCGACAACCAATATGGATTCAAAGCGCAGAGGAACACAAACGACGCCCTTCACAATGCAATTAATAAAATAAAGGAATGCAAAAGAAACAACAAACTCGTGGCCATCATATCGCTGGATATAGCGGGCGCATTTGACAACGCCTGGTGGCCAGCAATACTCAAAAGACTAAAAAACATGAACTGCCCGGATAATCTTATACAAACCATAAAAAGTTACCTAACAGACAGGAAAATAACCCTACATTATACCGATATAACAGTGGACAAAACACAAACAAGGGGATGCATACAAGGATCAGTACTCGGACCCACATTCTGGAATATCATAATGGATGATCTACTGGAACGAAATCTTGGAGCACACATACATACACAAGCGTACGCGGATGACGTCTTACTCATAGTCTGGGGCGATAACATAACTGAACTGGAACAAAACGCTAATAAAGCGCTAGACCAAATACAACAATGGGGGGAAAACAACAAACTCAACTTCGGCGCGCAAAAAACGAAAATGATAACATGCACACCAAAAGCAAAACAAGCGAAAATATATATGGACAGCATAAATATACCATTTGACACCCACCTCAAACTACTTGGAGTAACGATCGATCAACATCTAAAATTTATAAAACACGTTGAAAACATAATAATAAAAGCACAGAAAATATATAAAAGACTATGCATATTCATAAAACCAACATGGGGCGTCCAAGCAGGAAACATAAATATAATATACAGACAAGTGATTGTACCAATAACAACATACGCGGCAGAAATATGGAAACACGCCATCAACTATAAAAAAGTAGAAAATGCGCTACTCAGCCTACAGAGAGGATTCGCCATAAGAATAATACGAGGATTTAGCACACTACCTACCATAGCAGCAATCGCACTCGCCGGACTAATACCACTACCTGATAGAATTAGAGAAGTAGCATCAATTGAAGAAGTCAAAAGAACGCACACTACTAAGTACTTACCGGACGACATACAGTTTGATAAGCGCGCTCCAGTCAACGAACTGCTCCACCCCGCAAAAAGACTACACATAGAAATAGCGAAAGTAAACAGCACAGATGAACTAGAACCATATTACACCACGGACATGAATAGAATATACACAGATGGTAGCAAACATGATGATGTGGTGGGAGCGGCGGTGATGATTCACCACCCTGACGGACGGAGCACGTACAAGAAAATAAAATTACATAATAGCTGCACTGTGTTCCAAGCAGAATGCTTGGCAATAGAAAAAGCATGCGAACTATGCATAGAATTAAAACTGAAACAAAATACAATTTTCTCAGACTCAATGGCCGCATTACAAGAACTAGCAAATCGAAATAGTACCAACGCAATAGTAAATAGAACACACAAAATAGTATCAATTATGAGAGACAACGGACAGGAAATACAATTCTGCTGGGTAAAAGCACACGCCGGAATACCTGGTAACGAAACCGCTGACATACTGGCAAAAAGCGCCGCAGCGCAACATAAATTCCCTGATTATATAAAATTCCCATTATCATACCATAAAAGCAGATTAAGAAAGGAAACGATAGGAAAACACGGGAAAACATACCAAGAAAGTATAACTGGAGCACACCTAAAACAATGGCTACCAACAATAAATAACATAAATACCTTCAGACAAAACTTTGAAATGACATTTCAGATGACACAAATTTTAACAGGACACGGATACAATAAAACAAACCTAAACAGATTCAAAGTAACAGACTCAAACGAATGCCCATGCGATGACCGCACACCACAGACAATAGCACACCTAATCAAAGAATGCGCAAGATATGCAACAGATCGAAATAGTCATGAAACTATATGTGCAATCTACGACATCGAACCATACAGCATAGAACAACTAATACAACACGAAGATACAAAAGAATCTTTTAATAATTACGTTAACAAAATAATAAACACTCTCAAAAAATTTAACGGCACATAAGACAAATAAACAGTAAAAGTAAAATAAAATAAAATAAAACAAAACAAAACAAACAAACAAACAAGCTAACCAGCAATCTTGTGTGCTCCACCAAAAGATAAACCCCTATCCCACCCCACCCCACACTGCTCCACGGACAGCTGACAACCAATAGACAGTCGCACATCAACGACGGAACGAAGCGGACTTGCTCATTGCTGCTCCACGGTGCTCCATTATAGTGCTCCACTTAAGCGCTCCACTGAGTGCTCCACTAAGTGCTCCACCAATAGTGCTCCGTGCATAGTGCTCCGTCTAACTGTGCTCCGCAGGAAACGAACAAACAAGTCACTCTGTGCTCCACACAATGGACAAAAGTAAAGAAGAAAAATACCAACAGGCACTCCAGGAAATGGACAAGCGTCTATCCGGAATAGCCAAAGAAGTGGAAGAAATCAAGGAAACGATACGGGACCTCTTGGGATATAGAGAGGTGGAACCCACGAAGGGACACGGACACGGTCAGGAGCCGCAGGCGTCACCGCAGACGCCACAGCACGAGGTCGTACAGGCCGACAGAGAGGGGAGCTGTGACAACAACAACATGACCTCCCCCAACCTTTACCAAACGTGCGAGCGGACTATAAGTCCAAGCTTCTCAGATATCTCACCGCCCAGCCCCATGCCAACGACAAAAACATCGACTGAAGCGTCCGGCGGTCCCGGCGGCCCTGGCGAATCGGCTGCACCGGCGCTGCCGCCTGGGCAGGAGAACGGGTCGGCGGACGCGCGGGCCTGCACGCCGCGGGAGCGGTCATCACGCACACCACCACCACCACCAACAACCCCCCCCAACACACCCACCCCTACCGAGCGCTCCATACCCCCGCTGGAGAAACTGAGAAAGTTGTTGTCTCCACATCTCCGCTGGCATCCCTGCCCCGCAGCGGTAAAAGCAGCCGCAGAGGGAGTGACTGGGGAGACAGCGGAGGAGGAGAAGGCCAGCGAGGTGTCTTCCACCACGGAGTCAACACCTCGAAAAAGGAAGGGGAAAGGAAATGCACAGGACGAGGGGAGCCGCAAGCGAAGCCTGAGCCTGAGTAGCTCGAGTAGCTCAGGCAGTAACGGCAGCAGCGGCAGCAGCGGCAGCGGCAGAACCGGAAACAGCTCCAGCTCCAGCTCCGGTTCCAGTTCCAGCTCCTCAACAACATCATCTGGAGCAGCAACAGCTACGGAAGAAACAACAACATTAATGAAGACAATGGACCAAAATATAAAGACAAACAACAAACATAAGATATCAGAAAAACCTAACGTACAAAATGCACCCATCACGCCTGACCTGTTCGACGCACCTGAGTACGCGAGTGAGTGCGTAGAACCGGACCTGAAACGCAGGAAGGAACAGAAACAGACAAACGAGCCGAAACAAGAACTGGAACAAAGAACACAGAATTTGAAGACGACTAGGGACTTAGGTACCTCCGGCACCTCTCAGGAAAATGAAGAGAACAACGAGGAGCACCACCAACCAATAGCAAAGACAATAGCAAAGACAAAGACAAAGAATAAGAAAACAACAACAACAAGAGGCAACCTGCATAGAATAAAACAATGTACTCTATGTGGGTACTCAACAAGAAGCGGACACATGCTACGACACCAGCGCGTAAAGCACAAAGGGCTGACAGAAGACAATGGGAAAAAAGTATTTGAAAAGTATGGGTCGTATGAATGTAAGAAACCTGCAACATACTGCCCACAACAGCACCTCCCCCCCATGTGGCTGGTGGAGGCTGTCACGGGCACAAACCCCAAATTTCTGGAAGCCCTACACACGGGCGTGATCAGAGATACAAGACAAAAGGATGAGGAAGAACACACGGTATAACGACAACATTAACAAACCACAAACGCATGACGCCACCAGGAAAGGACCTCCCGGAGTGGCAGGAGAATCAAATCAAATTAAATTGCTGCTCCACCTGCTCCACATGCTGCTGTCAACGGCAGGCTGACCCAATCTGCAAGGCCTGGCAAAGACAACGGCATCGATGATTATTCATTTCTATTTTTATTTTCTATAAAAAAAAAAAAAAAAAAAAAAAAAAAAAAAAAAAAAAAAAAAAAAAAAAAAATTGTACATAACCATAATCATACTCAGAGCTCCACGCTTGGGGGGGAAAAATCACCACGACGCCGGGCGTCGACTCCCCACGCATAGCTGACCCTGGAAAGAAGAAGAAGAAGAAGAGAGAGAAGAGAAGAATTAGATTAAGATAGATAATGAATAACAAAGTAACCATGAACATAGAATTTACTGCAAATGCTCCATGCTTCATGCATGGCCACTCCACGTACTCAAAAGATAAATTGTAAACGCTCCATGCCCCATACATAGACACTCCATGAACTTAGAGAAAATTAGACACACCAAAATAATTACTAGCATTGTATAAAGCAAACATAATTGTAGATTCAATAGTTAAATGATTGACCGCTCCATGAACATAGAATTTATAGTAAATGCTCCATGCTCCATCCATAGCCACTTTATAGCCATAAGCCACTCCACGAACTTAGAAGGAAAATTGTAAAATAACTGCAGATTTAATAGTCAAAAGCAAGACCGCTCCATTAACATAGAATTTATTATAAACGCTCCATGCTCCACACATAGACACTCCATGAACTTAGAGAAAATTAGACACACCAAAATAATTACTAGCACTGTATAAAATAAACATAATTGTAGAGTTAATAGTCAAATGATTGACTGCTCCATGAACATAGAATTTATTGTAAATGCTCCATGCTCCATCCATAGCCACTCTATAGCCATAACCACTCCACGAACTTAGGGGGAAAATTGTAAAACAGCTGCAGATTTAATAGTTAAATTTAGGACCGCCCCATGAACATAGAATTTATAGTAAATGCTCCATGCTCCACTCATAGACACTCCACGAACTTAGAGAAAATTAGACACACCAAAATAATTACTAGCATTGTATAAAATAAACATAATAGTAGATTCAATAGTTAAGTGATTGACTGCTCCATGAACATAGAATTTATTGTAAACGCTCCATGCTCCATCCATAGCCACTTTATTGCCATAGCCACTTCACGAACTTAGAGGGAAAATTGTAAAATAGCTGCAGATATAATAGTTAAACTTAAGACCGCTCCATGAACATAGAATTTATTGTAAATGCTCCATGCTCCATCCATATCCATAGCCATAGCCATTTAATAGCCATAGCCACTCCACGAACTTAGAAGGAAAATTGTAAAATAGCTGCAGATATAAAAGCGAAATTTAAGACCGCTCCATGAACATAGAATTTATTGTAAATGCTCCTTACTCCATCCATAGCCACTTTATAGCCAAAGCCACTCCACGAACTTAGATGGAAAATTGTAAAACAACTGTAGATATAATAGCGAAATTTAAGACCGTTCCATGAACACAGAATTTATTGTAAATGCTCCATGCTCCATCCATAGCCACTCCACGAACTTAGAGGAAAAATGTAAATGCTCCAGAATAATAGCCTTAGGAAATTAGACACACCAAAATAATTACTAGCATTGTATAATATAAAATAAACATAATTGTAGATTCAATAGTTAAATGTTTGACCGCTCCATGAACATAGAATTAATTGTAAATGCTCCATACTCCATCCATAGCCACTTTATAGTCATAGCCACTCCATGAACTTAGAAGGAAAATTGTAAAATAGCTGTAGACATAATAGTGAAATTTAAGACCGTTCCATGAACACAGAATTTATTGTAAACGCTCCATGCTCCATCCATAGCCACTCCACGAACTTAGAGGAAAAATGTAAATGCTCCAGAATAATAGCCTTAGGAAATTAGACACACCAAAATAATTACTAGTATTGTATAAAATAAACATAATTGTAGATTCAATAGTTAAATGTTTGACCGCTCCATGAACATAGAATTTATTGTAAATGCTCCATACTCCATCCATAGCCACTTTATAGCCATAGCCACTCCATGAACTTAGAAGGAAAATTGTAAAATAGCTGTAGACATAATAGTGAAATTTAAGACCGCTCCATGAACACAGAATTTATTGCAAATGCTCCATGCTCCATGCTCCATCCATAGCCACTCCACGAACTTAGAGGAAAAATGTAAATACTCCAGAATAACAGCCTTAGGAAATTAGACACACCAAAATAATTACTAGCATTGTATAAAATAAACATAATTGTAGATTCAATAGTTAAATGTCTGACCGCTCCATTAACATAGAATTTATTGTAAATGCTCCATGCTCCATCCATAGTCATTTTTTAGCCATAGCCACTCCACGAACTTAGAAGGAAAATTGTAAAAATAGTTGCAGATTTAATAGTTAAATTTAGGACCGATCCATGAACATAGAATTTATTGTAAATGCTCCATGCTCCATCCATAGTCATAGTCATTCAAATAGTAAACGCTTCAGGAAATTAGTCACACCATAATAACTTTCAGTATTGTATAAACTCAGTTGCAGGGCATATGGTCGCCCGTATCCATAGCGAGGACCATATGTCTATAAATTTTCAGAATATCATTAAAGCAAAAAAAAAAAAAAAAAAAAACCTTACCTAACCTAACCTAACCTAACCTAACCTAACCTAACCTAACCTAACCTAACCTAACCTAACCTAACCTAACCTAACCTAACCTTTTTTTTTTTTTTTTTTTTTTTTTTGTCGCAGGGGAAATGCGTTTATGCATTCACCCCCGGGCTGGGGACGCCCATTGGGGGTGATATGTGGGACTCGCTCCTCCCGTAACTCCCTCTGCTAGTCAGAGGGAGGGGAGAAGAATACCCACTAAAACCCCTGCGGCGTTTCCGTCTTTGCCGTTAGGGGGGTGCAATGGGGTCGCGAGCATGTCACCACGACACCCCCCGGCAGTCCTGGCCCGGTTAACGAACCGGGACTACACACCAGGTTTGGGAAGAGTCAGCAAACGCATAACTAACTCTCCCCCCTCCCGTGCAGGGCAGTGTTATGCGGGTCCCCTACCCGCTGCCCTACTGGGGTATGGCACGGTTCCTGATGGCAAACCGCCTGCGCCTCCCTCCCAATCGTCTGCGCCGGATCGGATGTGCATTCGGATCTTCCTCCCGTTGCCTCTCCTCGGTCTCCTTTTGCGAGATAACAGTGTCGCAGAAGGAGACCACTGCCTCCCAGGATCTCTCGCTGTTCAACATGGCCGCCACAACGCTGTGCAGCGAGAGATCATCCGTCCCAGTGGCTACCGCCAGCGCGCTACGCTCCACGACCCAGCGATTGCACACCTCCAGGGTATGCTGGGCCGTGTCATCCGTCTCACCACACTGATGGCAGGCTGGGGTAGGCTCGCGACCAATCCTGTGCAGGTAGTGACCGAAGCACCCATGTCCGGTCAACACCTGCGCCAGTCTGTACCCCACCCTGCCGTGCGTCCGATCCAGCCATCTGTCCAACGACGGGAGAACTGCCCCTATGGTACGGGTTCCGTAGGGAGAGTTCTCCAGGTCCTCCTTCCACTTTTCGCGCAGCCTTCTCAGCGCAATTCTGCGCGCATTTCGCACTTCTTCAGGAGCAGGGAAATTTCCTGTCTCCCTGCTCCTGATCCTCCGCATATGCTCATCGGCGAGCACCTCAGCGACCAGTTCCCAAGGTGGGGTGCCCGCCAACACACACGCCGCCGCCCATCCTACTGTCACGTAGGCCCTGCAAACGCGTATGGCTACAACTCGTTGGGGCCTCCGCAGTAAGGCTTTATTGGCTGGACTCAGTTTGTCGGCCCAGATCGGGGCCCCGTAGAGGGCCATCGATCGGGCTACTCCAGCATAAAGACGTCGGCATGCGTGGGAGGGCCCTCCCACGTTGGGCAGCAGCCGTCCCAGCTCCGAAGCTGCCGTCACTATGCGGGGAGCAATTTGGCGGAAATGCTCCTCGAAATTCCACCTCCTGTCCAGTGTGAGGCCAAGATATTTGATATGGGGCCTCACCTGAACGTCCTCGCCACCTATTCTAAGGGAGGCACCCACGGGCACCCTCCATCCTCTTCTCCCGAAGACTATCACATCGGTCTTCGGGAGGGAGACCTTCAGTCCTAGGAGGCGGATTCTTAGGACTATGAGGTCCACCGCCACTTCCGCCCTCCGCAATGCCTCTGTCAGTTCCTCGCCCCGGACGGCCACCATTGTGTCATCAGCGTAACACATGAGGGCCATTCGGGGGAGCAGCACTGCACGGATGGCCCAGTCAAAGCCAACGTTCCATAACAGGGGTCCAAGCACGGACCCCTGAGGAACGCCGCAGGCCATTCGTCTCTCTAACCGTCCGTTAGGAGTGTCGCAGACCACCACCCTGTCCGATAGGTAGTGGTCAACGACTCGCCTTAGATATAGGGGCACCTCGTGATACTTGAGTGCCTCCCGAATCACCGAGTACGGGAGGGTACCGAATGCATTAGCAATGTCCAAAGACACCGCAATGGCTCCCTCCCCTCTTCTTTGGGCATCCTCACAAAAGGCACGAAGTGCCCCCAAAGCGTCCATTGTGGACCTGCCATTCCGGAACCCATATTGGCGGTCCGAGAGATTTGGCCCCGTCTCATTTAGGTGCCGGGTGATCCGGGAAGCTACTATGCGTTCGAGCATTTTTCCGGACTCATCCAACAGCACAATGGGCCTCCATCCGGAAGGGGAATCCGCCGGTCTAGTCTCCTTCCGGAGGAGGCACACTCTACCCTCCTTCCAGCACCTTGGAAAAAGCCCATCCTTTAGGCACTGGTCAAAGATGGATTTGAGGCAGTCTCCAAGGTACTCCATCACTACAGGGATTATTTTTCCGTGTACTCCGTCCGGACCAGGAGCTTTTCTGCAGGCTCTTAATCTATGGGCCACATAGGCCATTTCACCTTCCGTCACAAGGGGTACCATCTCCGGTTCCATCAGCTCCTCCTCTCGGGGCACCACCATTGCAGGCGGGTTGAATTCTGGAGCTGGAGGAAACAGCCCCTCTAATATGTTTTGGAGGGGCCCCATTTGCATTGCATCCATAGGAGCGGCCTGGCGGAGCTTTTTCCTTACAAGTTTGTAGGGCCGCCCCCATGGGTTCTCGTCTAGAGAGGCCAAAAAGGCCGTGTGCGCCGCATCTTTCGCCTTGGCAATGGCGATGCTCAGGGCCCCCTTGGCCTCACTTAGCGCTACGTAGTACGCGTCTAGCTCCTCTTGTGTGTGCCGCCTTCTTCGGCAGCGCGTGTATTGCCGACGTGCCGCATTGCTGGTAAGCCGTAGAGCGGCAACCTCTGGACACCACCAATATGTGGCCCTTTTCCTTCGAGGTGGCCCCGCTCTTCTCATTGAGGCGTCGCAAGTCCTCGTGAGGGAGGCCCGGAAGTCCAGGGCCATAATGTCCACGTTGGCATCCTCGGGTAGTTGCCGCCCCCACCTAGCTTCTACCATAGCTGCCTCCCTTGCCGCTTCACGGTCCAGAGAGGCCAGGCTCCATTTCGGCAGGCTCCCCGCTCCTCTCGCCGGTCTGGGCTGTTGGCATTGCCGGGCTCTGGAGACCCTCATTCTGATATATAAGTGGTCAGAGAGGGTCTCCGTGTCTGCTAGGACTCGCCAGTCTGCTATGCGTGCTGCCACCACTGGGGAGGCCAGAGTGACATCGACAATTGATCCCCCCTGGCGGCGCACGCAAGTGTCGGCTGCGCCCCGGTTGACCACCTCAAGTCCGAGTCCAGTTAACCAGTCCAGGAGTACCGCTCCTCTGGGATCGGTCCTAGGGGAGCCCCAGGCAGCACATTTGGCGTTCAGATCTCCCAGGACCATTATGGGGGAGGGAGCTGCTCCAGCTACCGCCCGTCCGAGCCTCTCCAGGTAGGCCTCGAACTCCCGCAGTGGCCTATTAGGGGAGAAGTAAACACCAACTAGCACAATGTCCCCCAGTTTGGCCAATACGTATCCAGAGCCACATGACACTCTGGAGAGGGGCAGACCACCCATAGCCGGTGCCACTATGGCTACATTTCCAACCCTATCGCCTACCCAGTTTGATTGCGCAGGGACATAGTACGGCTCCGCTACAACAGTCGCAGCAACCTCCCACTCCGCCATGTGTTGGATCATAAGATCTTGTGCACGAGCGCAGTGGTTTACGTTGCATTGGAGTATTTCTAAATTTTGCATTTGTGACATTAAATATCCATAAGTTGTTGTTCCGTCCGATTTTCAGGTACATTCGGGGAAGCGGCCGCGGCAGCAGCACCAGGGCCAGCAGTGCAGGCTTCCTTCCCTCTAACTGGTGGGGGGGTGCAAGCTTGCCCGCCCATCACATGCCCCGCCTTTAGTCCCGCGTGGTGGCATACAGCGCACCAGGGGGCCAACGCAGTGCAGTCCTTGCTCATGTGACCTGGTTTGCTGCACCTGTAGCACCAGTTGCCTCTATCCACCGGAGACGGGCACAGAGGCCTCGTATGTCCCGTCCCCATGCAGCGGTAACAGCGTAAAGGTAGCTGTTCCAGAGCCTCTACACGCGCCGCTGACCATCCGAGCACAATGCGTCCTGCTGTGACGACCACTTTAGCCGTTGTTAGTGGGCAGCGTATGATGACTGAGCCGGACCCATTTGCTGCCATTCTGATTGCGCCAACCATCACCTGCTCCTCTTTACAATTGCCTCTGGCGGCAACCTCCTTTTTTATGATCTCCGGAGTGACGGACTCGTTAAATCCGGAAATCTTAATTTCTGCTTTTTTTACTGGCCGGTATACATCTGCCACATCGCCTATTAGATCACGGAGTCGGTCTGCCAGGTTGTCAGCCGCTTGGCTGCTCTGCGCTCCGGGGACCTCAATGATTCGCGCCCCTGTGGCCGACTTGCGCACTTTGAGGTGATCAACTCCAAGTTCCGCCAGTTTTAGCGTGGTGGCCTTTTCCATGACCGTCCTGTAGTCAGTTTGAGCCTCAGGCTTAAGAGCCACCACGACCGCCGCCATATTTGGGGCCACTAGTTTCGGGGCCGTCGTCTTTTTCAGGGCTGTGCCCCTGGTCGGAGTCTGCTGCTGTTGGGACTGGGGCGGGGCAGAACCCTTGCCCTTGCCCTTGTTCTTCTTGACCACCGTAGTCCAACTATCCTGTGGGGGTGCAGGCGGTGGCACACTCGGCCGAGCCACTCCCCTTGGCGCCCTGGCAGCAGGGACCGCCTCCTGGGATTTTTTGGCCCTTGGTGCAGGTACAGGCCTGGTTTTGACCTGCCCAACTGGAGACGGCAGCAGCTGGGTCAATTCAGCCACTCTGGACGCCCCCCCTGATGTTTGACTAGACGCCATTTGGGAGACCGACTGAGATGCCCCCTTATTTCTCTTTTTCGGCCTTGGGGCGCTAGGCTCAAAATCTTGGTGTCCCGTCACTTCCAGGTCTAGGAGCACCCTCCTGTCGGAAGCCAGCGGCGGCCGGAGGATGGGCTCTGGTGGTAGGCGTCCCTCCACCCTCTCGAGGCGGGCATTGACCATCTCTCCCAAAGACACGAAGATTTCGCGCTTGAATTCCCCTAGACGAGTGTCCATGAGAGTGCCCATATCTTGAAGGAGGGCGGACATATCGTCATTCCTCCCCATCGTTGGTTCCTTCGTCAGATTGCGCTCCGAAAAAGCCGTGCGCAGTGCCTTCGTTTCGAGTCGGAGATGTTCCAACTCCTTCCGCATCCTTTGGTTGTCTGCTTTAAGGGAGCGGACAACATCTGACTCCCCAAGTGCGTCTGCAATATCCATTAACTCTTTGCACGCAGAGTTAATACTGCCCCATATCGCACCCTTGAGATTCTTGCTCTTACCGGCATCCTTCATAATATCCTGGGCATAGGCCTTGATGCGATCACCAGGAGTATCGAACACATCTCGTGTTAAATTCATGCATACTGGGCTACGCGACCGCCTGCCCGTGCTCCGTCTTGGTTTGGGACTGTGGTTGGTATCCATATCAGCATCTGTCTCATATTCTTCCTGTTGCGCCTGCTGCAGTTTGGCTCTAGCGGCGCCAAGCCCAGTATAATGACCTTTGCCACGGCCACGGTGGGAAGTGCCCAGTTTGCGTTCCGGGGCCTCTTCCTCGCTGACTGAGCGGGCTCTTACCCTTTTTTCCCCTTTTCCTTTCCGGTTCAAGGTCTTCGCACCACTTCCTGAACCCTCCCTATCAGCCTCCTTGAGATTGTCTCCATCGTCAGGAGACATCTCCGAGAGGTTTACTTCCTCATCGACATCCGCCCACAATCTCCCCAAAGTAGGGGTTGGGGAGACATCCCCCCCGCCAATGTACCCCCTCCCAGAATCGTCCAAATCATTGCTCATTTCTGGCATCACGTCCCTTTGGGACACCATATTGGTCCCCATTTCCCCAGAACTCCCTTTATCCCCCCTGTTTCTCAGCTCCCTACGTTCCCCTCCTTTATTCCCACCCGGATCCGGATTTACCCCCTCCATAACTATGGAGGAGGCGGCCACAGATTTTTTTTTTCGAAAAAAACGGTCAAGTGTGATCCGTATCACACTTGACAAAGTTACGAAAATTGGGTTTGAAGATTTTTTTTCACCCCCTTCTAGTTGTCCAAAAATTTCCAAACAAGAATAGGAATATGGAGTTTAACCTCCTCTATCCAAATCTAGAAACGCTTGAACTCTAGCTTC
Source organism: Cydia splendana (assembly GCF_910591565.1). Lineage (NCBI taxonomy): Eukaryota > Metazoa > Arthropoda > Insecta > Lepidoptera > Tortricidae > Cydia > Cydia splendana. The sequence goes on along the minus strand of NW_026946868.1, from coordinate 19,976 downwards.
CTGCGTTCAGACGCTATCGTTTTTCAAAAATTTACAAACTTAAGTCGTGTAGTTGAAAGCGCCTGAAAAAAGGAAATAGCACTCAGTTATTCCTTAATAACTTCTGATCCTGAAGTCAGAAAATTATGTTTGAACCGGCAACAGATAGCCCTTATCTTTCTCCTAATAACCTAATCACTAAAAAAGAAGAACAAAGAAGAGAACAGAAGATAAAAATTTTTTCCGAAAATTAAGACAAGTTTCCAAACTTCAAAACAAAGAATTGTTTTCCCTATAACTCTGGAACCAAAAGGCCCAGCGCTGCAGAGAAAACAGAAAAAGAAAGAGAAATAGAAACTAGATTTTTAAAGACTAAAACAGAGAACACAAAAAATAAGAGAAAAAAGATAGAAATTTTTTAGTGAAAAACCAAAACCGCACAAAAACCGTACCTACTCAAAAAGCACAAGAAATCCAATAAATCGCCAAGTCGTCAAGTAAGAGCTGTTTCGATAACCGGAATGGATAGCCAAAAATTGTCTTTATTTCTATACCAAAAATCGCCGAAATCGCTCTATAAACGCCTCACTGAAAAACCTCAACCTAACCTAACCTAACCTAACCTTTTTTTTTTTTTTTTTTATAGAGGGGAAATGCATTACGCATACCACCCAGGCGCGGGGACGGGCCTGGATGGTTATGTGGGACTCCCGTATAGGCTAATGAGGCCCACGGTATACCCACTAAAACCCCTCTTGGCCGGCTCAACGCTATATGGCGAGGTCACAGGGACATTGCGGCACTCTTCCGCAACCTCGCCAGCGGCCGTCCGGACTCCGGACACAACTCTGGACGAAATTTCATATTCCCCCTACCTCCCTAATTGCGCGCCATTATTACGGCGTGCTCGCCATCCCAGGGACCCTTGTGTAGGCGACAGACGTCCCCGAGCCTATCGCCCACAGGAACCCTTAAGGGGGAAGTCGGCGGTCATATGCGAGTCGCCGTCGCCCCACGCGCTTGCGACGTATCGGCTGGGAAGCTGGATCGTCTTCCCTACCGCGCTCCGCCATCTCTTTCTGCGCTATGACCGCCTCGCAGAAGTCCAGCACAGCCTTCCACGACCTGTCGCTGTCCACCATGTTTCGCACCACGGAGGGCAGCGAGAGGTCTTGTCCCACTACAGCGCTTAGAGTGCGGCGCTCTTCTTCCCAGGCTGGGCACACTTCTAGTGTGTGTTGGGCAGTGTCCTCCGGGCAGTCGCAGTGGTGGCATATTGCAGTTATTTCTCTTCTGGCTCTGTCCTTAAGATACCTCCCGAAACATCCATGTCCCGAGAGGATCTGAGTCAGTCGGAAAGTTAAGGCACCATATGTCCGGTCTAGCCACTTTTTAAGAACCGGGCGAACCGCTTCAATAGTCAGACGGCCTGCGCTAGGGTGCGCCAGCCTCTGCTCCCAAACGTCCACCATTTCCAGTCTAATGGCGTCTCGTCGTCCTACAATTTCTCTCGGTGCTGGCAAGTCTCCATTGTGATGCGCCTCCTCGCGCCAACGGTGAACCGCTGCGAGGGCTCTCGCATCTAAGTCCCATGGTAAAGTCCCTGCCAGCACACATACCGCTTCGAAAGAGATCGAACGGTACCCTCTTATGGCTCTAGTTGTAATTGCCCTTTGAGGCGCCCTTAGTAGAGCTACCTCCTCTCTCTTTAAAATGTCTGCCCAGACTGGGGCTCCGTACAGGGCCATGGATCTGACGACCCCCATGTACAGCCGTCGACATGACGCTTTGGGTCCCCCCGTGTTTGGGAGTATACGCCCTAGAGCGCCAGCTGCTCCCAGCAGCTTCGGCATCAGGCGCTGAAAGTGGGCGCGGAAATTCCACCGGCTGTCGAGTGTGAGGCCCAGGTATTTCATTGTGGACTCGACGCCGATCCGGGCTCCACCCACCACTATATGCGCATCCGGCGGTGGCGCGTTGCGGGGCCCGTGGAAACATAAAGCTTCTGATTTTTGTAGGGCCACCTTTAGTCCCAATCGCCTGATCCGACCGACGACGTGAGCGACTCCTGCCGTTGACAGTATGGCGGCCTCCCTAAAGGTTTTCCCGCGAGCTGTCACCAAAGTGTCATCGGCGTAGCAGGTGAGGTTTACGCCTCGCAGGTTTGCGCCTCTCAGGACCCAATCATATCCAATATTCCACAAGAGTGGCCCTAGGACCGACCCCTGTGGAACACCGCAAGACATTGGATATCTTGCCCACTCTTCCCGTCCCGGGTAAGTGACGGACCTGTCCGAGAGGTACGCGTCGACTGTCCGCCTTAGATATTCTGGTACCTGGTGATACCGCAGCGCCTCTTTAACGCAGCCCCAAGGCAACGAGTTAAAGGCATTGGCAATGTCCAGGGACACTGCCAAGACTACCTCGCCTCGGGACACCGCCTCGTCAGCGAGAGCCTTAACACGCTGAATGGCGCCCACTGTTGAACGGCCGCTGCGGAAACCAAACTGGCAATCTGCCACATCAGGTCCGACACGAGCGAGGTGCTTGATGAGACGGCTGGCTATTATGCGCTCCAGGAGCTTCGCAATCTCATCAAGCAGCACTATTGGGCGGTAGGCAGATGGAGAATCTGCCGGGCGTCCTTCCTTTTTTATGAGAACCAGCTTGCCTGTCTTCCACTGCCGTGGAAACCTGGCTTGATGAAAGCAAGCTGAGAACATTTGCAGCATTCGTGATTCCAGAGCCTTACTGGCCAAGACCCAGGCCCGACCCGGTATGCCGTCAGGCCCAGGGGCTTTGTTTTTGGCCTTAAGTCTTAGCACAGCTGCGCCAAGTTCATCATCAGACACGTCGGGTATCTCCTCCTCGTCACCTTCAATTTCAGCGGGGGGTGCCATTGCTGGCGGTGCGAAGTTATCGCAGGCCGGGAACAGCGCTTCCACCACATTTCGCAGTAGATCCGGCTCGAGACTTCGCGTTAGGGGGGGAGCCCAAGGGCGAAGTTTGTTTCGGACCATCTTATATGGTCGCCCCCAAGGATCATTATTTAACATATCGAGCATTTCCCGATATGAGCCCTCCTTTGCCTGCTTTATAGCGATCTTCAGGCTTTTTGCACGCTCTCTATATGTTGCATATAGTTCTGTCTCCCGGGCAGGATCCCGGAGCCTGCGCCTTCGCTGATGACTATAAAGGCGCCTCGCCGCAACACATGACTCTCGGAGTTGCGTGAGCTCCGGAGACCACCAGTAGACCTGACGTTTAGGAGGAAGAGGCTTGGCTCGGGGCATCGCTGCATCGCAAATGTTCGACATTGCTTCACCGAGCCATTTCGCCTCCTCGTCTACATCTATTGGATACGCCGGAGTCGGGTTCCATGCCTGGACCTCAGCAGCAAGAACCAATGCCTCTCTGTCTAGGCGTTTTAGTGCCCATCTTGGACCGTCACCTGGCAGTGACTGACTAATTGGACCGCTCAGAGTACCTGGGAGTGCGGAGACCCTGAACTGTATGTAACGATGGTCGGATAAGGACTCTACACTCTCAAGCACCTCCCAACCCTGAATACGACGGGCCAAGGCAGCATTAACAAAGGTTACATCGACAATGGAACCACCCTGTATTCGAACACATGTGTCGACAGAACCCCGATTGACAACCACCAGACCAGCCGCAACTGCCCACTCCTCTAGTTCCCGCCCACGTACATCCGTTGCTGGGGATCCCCATGCGACGGACTTGGCGTTAAAATCACCCGCAACAATCACGGGACGCGGATTACAGCGACCAATAACCGCTCCTACTTCTACTAGAAAGGCTTCAAATTCAGCCACACTCCTATTGGGCGAGAAATAAACACTGACTACTGTGATGCCACCAAGGAGCGCGGCCACAAATCCCTTCCCTTTTTCCACCTTTTCGAAGGGCGGTGAGCCAGTAGCTGTTTGAGTTATAATCGCCGCCGTGCCATCGTAGTCCCCAGCCCAGTTGTCCCTTTGGGGGACGTGGTATGGCTCGGAGAGGATAGCCACATGTGCCAACCACTGCGCCATGCTCTGAAACAGGAGATCCTGAGCATCGAGGCAGTGGTTGAGATTCACCTGCACAAATTTTAACGCCATTATTATGTGGTTTCCATTGGCGCTGCCTGCTCACCCTCGACCGCATCAGAGGCGGGTTGGTGGACGGATTGCGAGGGGGCTCGGGAGCCATCGCCATTCTTCTTCCCCTTCTTGTTGGTTTTGGAAGCAGAGCATGTCTTGCTCCCAATTGTGTGTCTTGCCGGTTTATTGGCCGCCGCGCAAACAGCGCAGTGCGGTGCGGCAGAACACGTGGCCGCCTTATGGCCGGACTGTCCGCAGCGGTAGCACAGGTCGCTGCGGTCCTCTTGAGCCTGACACTGCGCGCGGACATGGCCTGCTTCAAGGCAGCGGAAACAACGCATAGGCTTTTGATCCAGCAGTTGGACCCTTGCCGATACCCATCCAACAATCAGTCGGCCGCTGTCGGTCAACTTTTTAACCACCGTAATTGGGCAGCGGACCCAAATGGAACCTAGGCCTGAGAAGTCCTGGCGGATTTCGCCACACTTTATTTGGTCTATGTGACACCCACCCACTTTGACCACGGCTTTTCTCACATCATCAGGCGTGACAGAGTCATCCAGCCCTGAGATGCGGACTTCAGCGGTTTTTGTAGGCCTGGAGACTTGGACAACCTCGTTATTTAATTTCTCCCTCAATTTATCCGCGAGAGCATCTGCTTTCTCGCTGCTGGTCGCCCCGGGGACCTCAATAATGGTAGCCCCTGTGACTGCTCGTTTGAACCGGACTCCCTCGATCTGTAGTTCCTTTAGGTCGATTTTAGATCTAGCCTCCTTAAGGATGTCCGCGTAGTTAGTTTTACCTCCCTCAGCTTCCGGCTTCAGCGTGAGGACAATCGCCGCTGAGCGTGGAGGGCGTAGTTTACGTGCCTTCTTGGGGGCTGCTTGCTGCGTTGGAGGACTTGTTGCCTTCTTTTTTGTGCCCTTTTTAACCACCTTTGTCCATGTCTCGTCCACGTTAGCCGGAGCAGGTGGTAATGGACGAGGCTCACGCGGTGCATCCGCAGGTTGAGCCGTCTTTCCCTTCTTCTTCTTGCCCTTTTTTGCTGCCGTTTTCTTCCCCTCATTCCCAGGAGCAGAAGATGGTTGCACACCATTGGGTGCCTTTGATTTATTTAGCCCACTAGGTCCAGCGGTAGGTTGTTCCGTCAGGACTGGGCGAGGTGTTGCAGCCTGCCTGTTGTCCTTCTGATATGCAGGTTGGGCCGTCTTTTTTGTTTTGTCTGCGGCCAGCGGTGGCCGCACAGTTTTAGCTGGAAGGAGCCTGTCCTCTAAGGCTTCCAGGCGGGCGTTCACCATTGTGCCCACGTTCATCATTATCGTGCGCTCGGCCTCCTCTTGGGACACGTTAGATGGTGCCACGAGCGACTGCTGTGAGGCCGGTGTCAACGGGGACGGGGCTGCTCTAGCGAGTCGCAGCTCATTTCTGAGTTCTTCATGTTCCTTTTTAAGGTCCGCTATTTGTGTTTGCAGACGGGAGACAGTCCGCTGTAGCAATTTGGTCTCATCCGTGGTGGTGCGTTCTAGCATCATTTGGGCGAAATCAGTAATCGCAGTGGCCGCATCCTTCAGCTTCCGCTGGTAGGTGCCTTTTAAGTTCCCGGACGTAGCTACCACTTTTTTAACCACGGCCACGCTGTCAAGAACTTGCTTGTTAAGGTCCGACATTAGCTGGCTCTCTACCTCTGTACCAGACGCCACACTTCGCTCCACAGTTGGCCGCATGCGGATGGTCATGCATTCCAGCTCTGCCTCAGCCTTTTCCGCTTCTTGCCGCCGGTATTGCTCCTTTGCTACTTTGTAATCTTCTCGGGTCTTGGCCATACCCGCGTACTTGCCAGTGGTTATGGCGTGACCACGACCCCGCTTTAATGTGGGCTGCGTCTTTTTCTTCTCGGCGGTCCCGTCTGATTCCGACCCAGAACCGCTCAGATTGCGTTTCCGCAAAAACCGTCGGTCACTGTCACTCAGTGAGTCGCAGCTCATGGCCGAGTCTGACTCAATTCGCTCATCTCTATGCCAGTCTATCAAAGCTGACTCTTCTACATTTACCTCGTTTTCACCACCACAGGCTTCCGTCTCTTTTTCTTTTACTGACGCAATCTGCAACTGCGTGGAGGTACTCTTCGGAGCTGGAGAGTCACAGCGGGTTAAAGACACGCGGATGTCTGGGAGCGATCTCCGGCTCCTCAGTCGACTCCGTAACCCTGTACTCGTTGAGGGCTCCGAAAGTTCACCCTGTGGGGGAGTTACCGTCGTTGGCAACTCCGCCGTGGCTGCTCTAGAATCTTTTGGGGTCAATTCGCTGTCAGAACGACCCTTTTCTTCTCGCGACGGCGAACCGCCACCCCTCAGCCTCAATGCACCCAAATTACCATTCGAGCACTCTCCCGCGTTCACGCAAAGGTCATTGGTGTTGGAGTACGACAACAGGTCGCAGTCCTTCACCACCCATTCAATAAAGTCCTTATTCCACGTAGCATCAATGTCCATATTCGTTTCGCCAAGGTTGTGTTCACGGAGACCGGCAACCTGCCGGCCTACGAGGCGATTGTTGCCCACCCCTGCATACGGAGGGCAGCCGGTCACCGAAGTGAGCGGACGGGATTCCTCCTTTTGGAGACCCGCCAGGGGACTTTTTTCGCAATCAGCCTTCATTGTACTTTACCAATGCTCCACATCGTCGTCTCTTTTTTCGGGGGTGAGCTCCCCCGCACGCTTGGCACTGGACTCCCTCCAGCCATGCATCCCATCGGCACGGTCCGCTCACCTTAGGATTGGGGATTTATTATAGTGGTTTTCTCCACGCAGCGCTACTCTCAATGAGCAGCGCCCCCGGCCCGCTCAGTGCGGGTTACGGGTTGCCCGACGGGGGGCCGAAACCCATCTAGCAGCCATATGACTGTGACCGCCAGACCCGCCGCGCCGCAAACCTTGAAGGCTCGCCATCCCACGCCGCCAAGCGGCCGCTGGCCCTGAACCGGGCCCCGACAACAAACGATGCAAACGCACCACCTCCAAGACGGCTGCATCCCCTGACACCTCAGATTAGCTGAGGCATCTCGGGAGCAGCCATCTACAACAACACGGCACTAAAGCCAACGCAGGAGAAGACTCGACTGCCATAACCACTCTGTGACTGGTAGTTCGCAGGGGGAGAATAGCAAGCGCGCAACTGAGCGGCTATCCTCCCCCTCCCAGGGTGCACCACGAGGAGGTCTACCAATCCCGCACCCCAACCTAACCTAACCTAACCTAACCTAACCTAACCTAACCTAACCTAACCTAACCTAACCTAACCTAACCTAACCTAACCTAACCTAACCTAACCTAACCTAACCTAACCTAACCTAACCTAACCTAACCTAACCTAACCTAACCTAACCTAACCTAACCTAACCTAACCTAACCTAACCTAACCTAACCTTTTTTTTTTTTTTTTTTTTTGTTGAGGAGGGGAAAAATGCAATTACGCATACCACTCGGGTGCGGGGACGGACCCGAGTGGTTATGTGGGACTCCTTGGGCTAATGAGACCCAAGTCTACCCACTAAACAACCCCCCCGTCTGCCGCCATTGTGCTGTAACGGTGGGCTGTAGGAACGCTCGCGCTTTACTTCTACAGCACCACCAGCACCGGTCCGTGTTGGCGGACCATCGCCTCCGGAGGCCCTTGATGGCCTCGTTTCTGTGGACCGTATCCAGTACGGTCACCCTCTCAGGGACCACGTGTGTGGCGGATGACAGGCGTCCCCGTGCCTGTCATCCTGCGGTCAACCTACGGAGGCAGGCGGCGGTCATGTGCGAGCCCTCTGCGTCGAGCACGCTTGCGGCGCCGTTGGTCGGTCATTGGGTCGGACTCTCTGGCGCGTTCCGCCATTTCCTTCTGCTGAAGAACGTCTTCGCAGAAGGTCTTAATCGCTTGCCATGAACCTTCGCTGTCTACCATGGCCTTGACCACGGCCGGCAGCGACAGGTCCGGCCCCACTTTTGCAATCAGGTCGTCTCGCTCCGGCCCCCACACTGGGCACTCCTCCAGTGTGTGTTGTGCGGTGTCGATTGCTGCGCCACATTCGTGGCACTCCTCCGTTGGTTCTCTGCCGGCAATTTTGTGCAGATATCTCCCGAAGCAGCCATGCCCCGAGAGAATCTGCACAAGCCGGAAGGTGAGAGCACCGTGCGGTCGTTCTAGCCACTGGGACATGACCGGTCGGATCGCCGCAATTGTCCGGACTCCCGCACTTGGTCGCTCGAGCCGGTTCACCCACTCTTCAACTGCCTCGCGAGAGAGCTCTTCTCGTTTGGCCTCAATCTCGCGCGGTGCTGGCCAGAAATCCCGGGCCCGCGCCTCCTCGCGCCAGAAGAAAACTGACGCAAGGGCTCTCGCATCCAAGTCCCATGGCAGGGATCCAGCCAGCACGCATGCAGCTTCGCCGGAAATTGTCCCGTAGCCCCGTATAGATCTTATTGCCATCACCCGTTGCGCTTGGCGCATTTGGGTGACGTTCTTGCCAGTAAGACCGCCAGCCCAGACTGGGGCTCCGTACAGGGCTATAGAGCGTACGACTCCCGAGTACAGACGCCGGCATGAACTTTTCGGCCCCCCTATATTCGGGAGCAGGCGTCCGAGCGCACCAGCCGCACCCAGCAGCTTCGGAGTCAGCCGCTCGAAGTGGGCCTGAAAAGACCAACGGCTGTCTAGGGTGATGCCCAAATACCGCATGGTAGGCTTGATGGCAATCTGCACGCCTCCCACGATTATATGAGCCCCGGGCGGGGGCGCCCTCCTGGGCCCGTGAAAGCAGATAGCCTCCGATTTGTTCAAGGCGACCTCTAGACCTAGCCGTCTTATTTTGCCTACTGTATGGGCTGCGGCCGCCGTAGCTAGAATAGCGGCTTCTCTGAATGAGGCCCCCCGCGCCGTCACAAGTGTGTCGTCGGCGTAACACACCAGGTCGACCCCGCGCAGAAGTGCTCCCCGTAACACCCAATCATATCCGATGTTCCACAGGAGTGGCCCCAACACTGACCCCTGTGGAACACCGCACACCATTTCCCGACGCCCCCACTCATGCTGCCCGGGGAAGGCAACGAACCGCCGCAGCAGGTAGGCCTTCACTATTCGGCTGAGATGGTGGGGCACTTGGTGGTATAACAGCGCCTCATTTATGCAATCCCAGGGGAGAGTGTTAAAGGCGTTGGCAATGTCTAATGACACTGCCAAGACGACCTCACCCTGGGACACTGCATCCTCCGCCAGTTTCTTTACCCGCAAGATCGCGTGGACTGTTGAGCGACCCCTGCGGAATCCGTACTGGCAATCAGCCAGGTCCGGCCCTTCCGTCATTAAGTGCTTGATAAGACGGTTCGCAATAATCCGCTCAAAGAGCTTGCCCACCTCATCAAGCAACACGATGGGCCGGTAGGCCGACGGTGAATCCGCAGGACGACCTTCTTTCCTCAAGAGTACCAACCGACCAATTTTCCAGGAGTCAGGAAAGCGACCCTGCTCGAGACATGCACTGAAAAACCGACGTAGCCTTGGCTCAAGGGCCTCCATGGCCAGGACCCAGGCTCGACCTGGGATCCCGTCCAATCCGGGTGCTGTATTTTTGGCCCGTAGTCTCAGAACCGCTGCTCCCAGCTCACCGTCGGTGACAGGGGGCGTCTGCATTTCTGCTTCTCGCTGCCTCTCAGCTGCCCTAGGTGGAGCCATGGGCGGTGGACCTTGCCGAGGCCTGTGCGGAAATAGAGCCGCAACTACGTCGTCCAGCAGCTGAGGTTGGAGACTCTGCGTCAGCGGGGGTGCCCAAGGCCGAAGCTTCTGCCTAACAAGCTTGTACGGCCTCCCCCATGGATCCCTGTTCAGAGTCTCCAGAAACTCCTCTCGTGACCGGTCTATGGCTTGTGCGATGGCGGCTTTTAGTGCCACTTTTGCCTCCTTATATTTTGTGTACAGGGCCGCTTCTGCTTCTTCGTCTCTGTACTGTCGACTCCGTTGTCGCGTGTACTGACGTCTCGTGAGCACGCACTCCTCGCGCAACTGCGCAAGATCTGGAGACCACCAGTACACGGAGCGTCGGGGAGAGAAGGCCTTGACTCGAGGCATGGCCGCGTCGCAGACCTCCATCATGCAGTTGCGGAACCATTCAGCTTCCGCCTCGACATCAACCAACTCTTCCGGTTCTGTTGTCCATGTTTGTACCATGGCCGCCAACTCTAGGGCTTCTCGGTCGAGTTTTTTGAGTACCCAGCGTGGGCAGTTTTGGACCGGGTCATTCCGTCTTGGGAGAGAGAGCCTAGGGAGTGCAGAGACACCGAACCGGATGTAACGGTGATCTGACAGGGTCTCGACATCCACCAGGACCTCCCATCCCTGAACACGGCGTGCCAGGGCAGCGTTCGTAAACGTGATGTCTACAATAGAGCCACCCCCTTGGCGCACGCACGTGTTTGCCGTTCCTTTATTTGCGACTGCCAGGTTAGCGGCAATTGCCCACTCCAAAAGAGTACGTCCCCGTGGATCCGTCACTGGGGATCCCCACGCTGCATGTTTTGCGTTAAAATCGCCAGCCACGATGACCGGGGTGGGATGTAGCCGACCAACAAGAGCACCGACCTCAACAAGGAAGCTCTCAAATTCAGCCAGAGTTTTGTTTGGAGAGAAGTATACTCCGACTACCGCCAAATCCCCACAGACCGCTGCGACGCAGCCGTGACCTTTTATAACGCTCTTGAATGGATTGGAGCCGGCGGCGCTCCGCGTAGTTATGGCCACGGTTCCGTCCAGATCCCCGGCCCAGTCGATTCTGTCGGGGACTTTATAGGGCTCCGCTACTATCCCAATGTTGATCGACCACTGTGCCATGCTCTGGTGGAAGAGGTCCTGGGCCTTGGCATCGTGGTTGAGGTTCCCCTGTAAAAAATCGATTGTCGCCATTTAATCGACGGCCATATTTTGAACCTCCTCCGTCGCAACCTGTTCCATGGCGGGCGACTTGACCGGCTGCGAGGGGGCCTGGAGGCCATCAGCAGCTTTGGTCTTCCTACTTTTTCCGGCAGTTTTGGGCGCAGTGCACGCCTTGCTGCTTATTCTGTGCTCCGACGGCTTGCCGGCTGCCGCACACTCGGCACAGTGTGGCGCCGCAGTGCATTGTGCCGCTTTGTGACCCTCTTTGCCACACTGGAAACAGCTTTCAGATCGGTCCGTTTCCGCCTGACATTGCGCCCTTACATGCCCATTTCTAAAGCACCGGAAGCATCGTAAAGGCCTCTTCTCTAGCAGCTTCACTTGCGCAGAGACCCATCCTACCAGTAGGCGACCCCCAGCCACTATCTTCTTTGCAGCCGCGATGGGACATTGAACCCACACTGTTCCGAGCCCTGAGAAACCCTGGCGTATTTCTCCGGCCTTCACCATGTCAACGGTACATTCTCCAGTTCGTGTCACCGCCGCGACCACCTCTTCTGCGGACACCGACTCGTCCAAGCCAGTGACGCGAATGTCAACGGTTTTAGTTGGCCTAGACACCCGTACCTTCTCCGCGCCAATCTGCTGTTGGATCGCTTCAGCTAGTTTGTCAGCCTTTTCCCCGCTAGATGCTCCAGGGACCTCAAGAATGCACGCTCCGGTAGCCGCTCGCCGGAAGCGCAGTCCCCCAGGGATGTCCATGTCCGTTAGTTGGACCTTGGTCCTAGCCTCCGCAATCACATCTTTGTATGTGACGCCTTTTTTCGCAGCTTCCGTTTGTAGGGTAAGCACGACGGCTGCAGATCGTGGCGCTTTCAGCTTTGCGGCTTTTGCTTTTTCTGTTTGCTGCGGCGGGGCCACACGCTGTGCCGTCTTCCGCTTGTTTCCCTTGCTCGCAACCACATTCCAGCCCTCTTTCATGGTGGCGGGGACAGGAGGCAGCGAACGGGGTGTGGGGGACTCCTTTGCTGACTGGTTTGAAGTCCCACCTCCCTTCTTTTTAGCCGTTTTGTTGGCCTTTTTTGTAGCTCCAGGAGCTGGAGCAGACTGTGGCTTTTTGGTGGCATCTATCACTTTTTTCCCACTGGGGCCAGCAGTTGCTCTCGCCGCAGAAGAAGCTGTGGATGCTGCAGCCTGCTTCTTATTGTCTGCTGCCAATGCCGGTCGCAATTGCTTAGCCGGCAGCAAACGACCCTCGGCTTCTAGTCCGTCCAGACGTGCGCTTACAATCGCTCCCACCTGGAGAGCCACTGCACGCCTTACTTCCTCGTCCAAGAGAGCGGGCGTCAGGTCGATCGACGTTTGGCTGATGCGCGACGGCAACTTTTCCTTCGGGGCCGGCAGCGTATCCAACGTCATCGTGTCTGGCATGTCTGCGTCCTCGCCTGGTCCGGAGGGCAGAACCTCCCGCACAGGACTCTCCCTCCGCCTCCCTCGCTCTACTTCTGCCTTAAGTTGGGCCAGTTCCCCGCGGAGGCTGGCCATCTCCGCTTGCAGGCGACTATTCGCCGCCTGCAGTTGGCGAGTCTCGTCTGAGATCGTGCGCTCGCTTAAACTATCAAACGCTTTCGCGATAGTTTCTGCCGCCTGTTTAAGGGCCCGCACATAGGTTCCCTTCAGATTCTTTGATGATGAGGCCACGTTCTCGATAATCTTCACGTGGTCCGCCACCGACTTGGAGAGGTCTACTGCAGACTTCTCATCCACGTCTTCACTGACTGAGGGTGATTTTGAAAATCGCGTGTCCCGCAGTCGTCTTGCCACTTTTGCCTGGCTTGCAATGTCCAACTCCGCCTCTATCTCGAGAGCCTCTCGTTTGGCCTCATTGAGCGCTCTCTTTGCCGCTGCAAGGCCAACGTATTGGCCCGTCGTAGGTGGACGTCCCCTTGAGCGCTTGATCTCTTCCTCTTGACCTTCTGGCTCAGGGGAGCCCAATGCCTCCCAGTCATCTAACAGAGGCTCGTTTGCCCCTCCACTGGCTCTTTTTGCGCCAACATCGGCCCAAAATCTCCGCTTATTGGTCCCTGCAGAGGAGCTCGAGTTCGACCTCGACCTGACCGTTCTTAGAGTGCAGTCTGACTGGTCACTCTCGTCAGCACTTGCGAGCATATCTGCCACGCTTTCCGCCATTTTTTCAGCGCCGCTCTCCTTCAATTTCCGGCTGCGCTTTTCTACCTTTGTGCCCTTTATTTTGGGCTTCCCTTCTACGCTTTTAAATTTGATTTTTAAGTTTTTAGTTTCCATACAGTTCCCACGAGTATGGGGGATATAAGTGGTCCATCCAAGCGGTGCCCCCTGCACCTGGATAAGCCTTAGCGTATCCCGTTAGAGTGTCGGCCGTTACACTAACGGGGGAAGCACTAGCGACTGACTCCACTTCAGCCATGCATCCTCTCGCGGTGCTCCGCCGCTTAGGATTAGGAGTGATTTGTTATTGAGGTTTTCTTCCTCGCAGCCCAGCCGATTAAGGCAAGGCCCCCGGTGCTTGTCCGAAGCCGCAAAACATGACTACGACCCCGACACGAGCAACGGTTGGTCCGGCGTCGACTATATGTCGAATGCGCTTGGCACAGCGCCGCACCCGTCACAACCATTTCTGGAGCGACCCCCCTCATTTTGGACGGCCCAAAGACCACCCAGTCCCCCCAGACCAATAAGTCCACAAAAGTCCTCAAAAGAGGTGAGACCCAAATTTGGCCTGGACAGCCCAAAAAGACCGCCAAACCCATAGCAGCCTTGCCGGCCACCGCCACCTACTTGACCGAAAACGGCCCCTCTAAAGAGGTTTACCCACCCCCCGGACTCATCCACAAGGACCTCTGCTGGACCGAGAACCTGTGGAGAGACCCCCCCCCCCCCCCCCCCCCACGACAGGACATTGGCAGCACCGGTAAGCAATAACTTGAAAAACCAAGAAATTACTTACCGTTGCCCCCGGGGCGCACCGTCCAGGTACCCTTCCCTTACCCCCAGATCACTCGGATCAAGAGGAATGAGAAGGGACCTGGCCCACTTGGAGGTTTCCTGTCCGTAGCGCCCCAACCTAACCTAACCTAACCTAACCTAACCTAACCTAACCTAACCTAACCTAACCTAACCTAACCTAACCTAACCTAACCTAACCTAACCTAACCTTTTTTTTTTTTTTTTTTTTTTTTTTTTTGTCGCAGGGGAAATGCGTTTATGCATTCACCCCCGGGCTGGGGACGCCCATTGGGGGGGTGATATGTGGGACTCGCTCCTCCCGTAACTCCCTCTGCTAGTCAGAGGGAGGGGAGGAGAATACCCACTAAAACCCCTGCGGCGTTTCCGTCTATGCCGTTATAGGGGGATGCAATGGGGTCGCGAGCATGTCACCACGGCATCCCCCCGGCAGTCCTGGCCCAGTTAACCGGGAATACCACCAGATTCGGGGAGAGTTAGCAAACGCATAACTATCTCTCCCCCGTCCCGTGTAGGGTTGTGTTATGCGGGTCCCCTACCCGCTGCCCTACTGGGGTATGCCACTGTTCAAAATGGCATACCGCCTGCGTCTCCTTCCCAGTCTTCTGCGTCGGATTGGGAGCGCATTCGGGTCTTCCTCCCGCTCTCTCTCCTTGGTCTCCTTCTGCGAGACAACGGTGTCGCAGAAGGAGACCACTGCCTCCCAGGATCTCTCGCCGTTCAGCATGGCCGCCACGACGCTGTGCAGCGAGAGATCATCCGTCCTAATGGCTGCCGCCAGCGCACTACGCTCCACGACCCAGTGATTGCACACCTCGAGGGTGTGCTGGGCCGTGTCATCCGTCTCACCACATTCATGGCAGGCTGGGGTAGGCTCGCGACCAATCCTGTGCAGGTAGTGCCCGAAGCATCCATGCCCGGTCAGCACCTGCGCCAGTCTGTACCCCACACTGCCATGTGTCCGATCCAGCCATCTGTCCAACGACGGGAGAACTGCCCCTATGGTACGGGTTCCGTAGGGAGAGTTCTCCAGGTCCTCCTTCCATTTTTCGCGCAGCCTTCTCAGCGCGATTTTGCGCGCATTTCGCACTTCTTCAGGAGCAGGGAAATTTCCTGCCTCCCTGCTCCTGATTCTCCGCATATGCGCATCGGCGAGCACCCCAGCGACCAGTTCCCAGGGTGGGGTGCCCGCCAACACACACGCTGCCGCCCATCCTACCGTCACGTACGCCCTGCAAACGCGTATGGCTACAATTCGTTGGGGCCTCCGCAGTAAGGCTTTATTGGCTGGAGTCAGTTTGTCGGCCCAGATCGGGGCCCCATAGAGGGCCATCGATCGGGCCACTCCAGCATAAAGACGTCGGCATGCGTGGGAGGGCCCTCCCACGTTGGGCAGCAGCCGTCCCAGCTCCGAAGCCGCCGTCACTATGCGGGGAGCAATTTGGCGGAAATGCTCCTCGAAATTCCACCTCCTGTCCAGTGTGAGGCCGAGATATTTGATATGGGGCCTCACCTGAACGTCTTCACCACCTATTCTAAGAGAGGTACCCGCGGGCACCCTCCATCCTCTTCTCCCGAAGACTATCACATCGGTCTTCGGGAGGGAGACCTTCAGTCCTAGGAGGCGGATTCTTAGGACTATGAGCTCCGCCGCCACTTCCGCCCTCCGCAATGCCTCTGTCAGTTCCCCGCCCCGAACGGCCACCATTGTGTCATCAGCATAACACATGAGGGCCATTCGGGGGAGCAGCACTGCACGGATGGCCCAATCGAAGCCAACGTTCCATAACAGGGGTCCAAGCACCGACCCCTGAGGAACGCCGCAGGCCATTCGTCTCTCTAGCCGTCCGTTAGGTGTATCGCAGACCACCACCCTGTCTGATAGGTAGTGGTCAACGACTCGCCTTAGGTATAGGGGCACCTCGTGATACTTGAGTGCCTCCCGAATCACCGAGTACGGGAGGGTACCGAATGCATTAGCGATGTCCAATGACACCGCAATGGCTCCCTCCCCTCTTCTTTGGGCATCCTCACAAAAGGCCCGAAGTGCCCCCAAGGCGTCCATTGTAGACCTGCCATTCCGGAACCCATACTGGCGGTCCGAGAGATTTGGCCCCGTCTCATTTAGGTGCCGGGTGATCCGGGAAGCTACTATGCGTTCGAGCATCTTCCCGGACTCATCCAACAGCACAATGGGCCTCCATCCGGAAGGGGAATCCGCCGGTCTAGTCTCCTTCCGAAGGAGGCACACTCTACCCTCCTTCCAGCACCTTGGAAAAAGCCCATCCTTTAAGCACTGGTCAAAGATGGATTTGAGGCAGTCTCCAAGGTACTCCATCACTATAGGGATTATTTTTCCGTGTACCCCGTCCGGACCAGGAGCTTTTCTGCAGGCTCTTAATCTATGGGCCACATAGGCCATTTCACCTTCCGTCACTAGGGGTACCACCTCCGGTTCCATCAGTTCCTCCTCTCGGGGGACCACCATTGCAGGCGGGTTGAATTCTGGGGCTGGAGGAAACAGCCCCTCTAATATGTTTTGGAGGGGCCCCATTTGCATTGCATCCATAGGAGCGGCCCGGCGGAGCTTTTTCCTTACAAGTTTGTAGGGGCGCCCCCATGGGTTCTCGTCTAGAGAGGCCAAGAAGGCCGTGTGCGCCGCATCTTTCGCCTTGGCAATGGCGAGGCTCAGGGCCCCCTTGGCCTCACTTAGCGCTACGTAGTACGCGTCTAGCTCCTCCTGTGTGTGCCGTCTTCTTCGGCAGCGCGTGTATTGCCGACGTGCCGCATTGCTGGTAAGCCGTAGAGCGGCAACCTCTGGACACCACCAATATGTGGCCCTTTTCCTTCGAGGTGGCCCCGCTCTTCTCATTGAGGCGTCGCAAGTCCTCGTGAGGGAGGCCCGGAAGTCGAGGGCCATAATGTCCACGTTGGCATCGTCGGGTAGTTGCCGCCCCCATCTAGCTTCTACCATAGCTGCTTCTCTGGCCGCTTCACGGTCCAGGGAGGCCAGGCTCCATTTCGGCAGGTTCCCCGCTCTTCTCGCCGGTCTGGGCTGTTGGCATTGCCGGGCTCTGGAGACCCTCATTCTGATATATAAATGGTCAGAGAGGGTCTCCGTGTCTGCTAGGACTCGCCAGTCTGCTATGCGTGCTGCCGCCACTGGGGAGGCCAGTGTGACATCGACAATTGATCCCCCCTGGCGGCGCACGCAAGTGTCGGTTGCGCCCCGGTTGACCACCTCAAGTCCGAGTCCAGTTAACCAGTCCAGGAGTACCGCTCCTCTGGGATCGGTCCTAGGGGAGCCCCAGGCAGCGCATTTGGCGTTTAGATCTCCCAGGACCATTATGGGGGAGGGAGTCGCTCCAGCTACCGCCCGTCCGAGCCTCTCCAGGTAGGCCTCAAACTCCCGCAGTGGCCTATTAGGGGAGAAGTAAACACCAATTAGTACAATATCCCCCAATTTGGCCACTACATAACCAGAGCCGCAAGCCAGTCTGGAGAGGGGCAGACCACCCATAGCCGGCGCCACAATGGCTACCGAGCCGTCCCTATCGCCTACCCAATTTGACTAACCTAACCTAACCTAACCTAACCTAACCTAACCTAACCTAACCTAACCTAACCTAACCTAACCTAACCTAACCTAACCTAACCTAACCTAACCTAACCTAACCTAACCTAACCTAACCTAACGGAGGGGAGTCAGGCGGCGGCAATTCGTCAATGCCTTGATTCCCCAGTAGAGCTGCGGGCTGGGGACCCGTAAATACAGCTCTACACGCTCGAGGAGGGGTTGTAGCGTTACACAATCCCTCCTCCTCCAATCTGAGGGTGCCCCCGGTGAACAGCCGGGGCGGCCGGGGGAGCATCGTGGTAGAATATTAGTGACCTCACGGTGCTCCCCTATAACGGCAGAGAGGGTAACGCTGCAGGGGTTTTAGTGGGTATTCTCCTCCCCCTCCCTCTGTTTAGCAGAGGGAATTGCGCAACGCATCATAAGAGGGTACAAGACAATAGGGCACGCAGCCGCTTGCGCCCTCGCCGGCACCATACCGTGGGAGCTTGACGCCCGACTCCTGGCCGAGAGGTACAACCAGCGGACGGAGTTACGCATCGCCGATGAGCGTCTGGCTCCCAGGGAGTTGGAGGCTCGGCTTGATGCGGAAAAGAAGAGAGCGAGGGATCGTTGGAAAAGCCAGCTGGAGGACGAGCCCTATGGTACGTATACCATAGCGGCGCTCCTCACATCTTTTGACAGCTGGCTAGACCGAAAAAGTGGTACTCTTACGTATAGACAAGTGCAGGTAATGACTGGACACGGCTGCTTCGGTCATTACCTGTACACAATAAGGAGGGAACCTTCGCCGGTTTGTCACCATTGCGGGTACGATGATGACACTGCTTATCACACGATGGTGGAATGCCCAACCTGGGCTCCTGAGAGATGGGAGCTGGAAATGGCCCTGAACGTGGATGATCTCTCGCTGCACAATATAGTAGCAAGAATCCTAGTCAGCGAGAGATCCTGGGCGGCGTTCCATAACTTTTCCGAAAAAGTAATGAGAAAGAAGGAAGAAGCGGAGCGGGCGCGCGAGGACAGAGCCGATGCGCATCCGCTACGACAAAGACGGAGGGGAGTCAGGCGGCGGCAATTCGTCAATGCCTTGATTCCCCAGTAGAGCTGCGGGCTGGG
Organism: Cydia splendana; assembly: GCF_910591565.1. Taxonomy (NCBI): domain Eukaryota; kingdom Metazoa; phylum Arthropoda; class Insecta; order Lepidoptera; family Tortricidae; genus Cydia; species Cydia splendana. The sequence goes on along the minus strand of NW_026946868.1, from coordinate 1,283 downwards.
GACCCGTAAATAAAGCTCTACACGCTCGAGGAGGGGTTGTAGCGTTACACAATCCCTCCTCCTCCAATCTGAGGGTGCCCCCAGTGAACAGCCGGGGCGGCCGGGGGAGCATCGTGGTAGAATATTCTCCTCCCCTCCCTCTGATTAGCAGAGGGAGTTACGGGAGGAGCGAGTCCCACATACCACCCCCACAATGGGCCTCTCCAGCCCGGGGTGGATGCATAAATGCATTTCCCCTGCGTCAAAAAAAAAAAAAAAAAAAAAAAAAAAAAAAAAAAAAAAAAAAAAAAAACACAAAAAAAGGTTTTGAGTTAGGTTAGGTTTTGAGTTAGGTTAGGTTTTGAGTTAGGTTAGGTTAGGTCAGAGGGAGGGGAGGAGAATACCCACTAAAACCCCTGCGGCGTTACCCTCTCTGCCGTTATAGGGGAGCACCGTGAGGTCACTAATATTCTACCACGATGCTCCCCCGGCCGCCCCGGCTGTTCACTGGGGGCACCCTCAGATTGGAGGAGGAGGGATTGTGTAACGCTACAACCCCTCCTCGAGCGTGTAGAGCTTTATTTACGGGTCCCCAGCCCGCAGCTCTACTGGGGAATCAAGGCATTGACGAATTGCCGCCGCCTGACTCCCCTCCGTCTTTGTCGTAGCGGATGCGCATCGGCTCTGTCCTCGCGCGCCCGCTCCGCTTCTTCCTTCTTTCTCATTACTTTTTCGGAAAAGTTATGGAACGCCGCCCAGGATCTCTCGCTGACTAGGATTCTTGCTACTATATTGTGCAGCGAGAGATCATCCACGTTCAGGGCCATTTCCAGCTCCCATCTCTCAGGAGCCCAGGTTGGGCATTCCACCATCGTGTGATAAGCAGTGTCATCATCGTACCCGCAATGGTGACAAACCGGCGAAGGTTCCCTCCTTATTGTGTACAGGTAATGACCGAAGCAGCCGTGTCCAGTCATTACCTGCACTTGTCTATACGTAAGAGTACCACTTTTTCGGTCTAGCCAGCTGTCAAAAGATGTGAGGAGCGCCGCTATGGTATACGTACCATAGGGCTCGTCCTCCAGCTGGCTTTTCCAACGATCCCTCGCTCTCTTCTTTTCCGCATCAAGCCGAGCCTCCAACTCCCTGGGAGCCAGACGCTCATCGGCGATGCGTAACTCCGTCCGCTGGTTGTACCTCTCGGCCAGGAGTCGGGCGTCAAGCTCCCACGGTATGGTGCCGGCGAGGGCGCAAGCGGCTGCGTGCCCTATTGTCTTGTACCCTCTTATGATGCGTTGCGCAAT
>NW_026946867.1:0-65838 GCF_910591565.1 Cydia splendana | reverse complement strand
AGTTAACGTTTAAAAGAAATTAGTTTATACTTTGGCAAACTGTCCAGCGAAGGCCTTGAAGGCAGACTGTCTGGGGCAGGTCGTGATTGTTTATGATGATTTATACTTAGGCAGACTGTCTAGAACAGGCTTTGATAGCAGCCTGTCTTCTAGAGCAGGCCGTGATGGTGATGGCAGACTGTCTAGACTAGTCCAGTCTAGAGCAGGCCATACTGTGGGCGTCATGCCGAATGTTTTATGTATTTATTATTGATTTTATGTTCATACACTTTTACATTTTACAGTTTTATGTTTTTACAATTTTATCTTTTTACAATTAAATTAAATTAATTTTATTATTTATTTCCAATGCAATTAATTATTTATTCCGAATCATTTAATGTTATATACAATGAATTTATTTTATATTCTAATTCAGTTAATAATTATTTACAGTAATTTTAATTGTTAATTAGTATTTCATGAATTTTACCTTTTAACCTTTTTACATAAATTGATTTAACTTATTGCAACAAATGAATTAATATAAACAATGAACTAGGTACAATAAACTCAAATAGCAAATGTTAATGTTACATGTTTTGTATGTTCAAGCGGACAAACAGATCCCTTGTTATTAGTAGATAGTTTAGCGCGCAGCGACTGCATACGTCACGGCCATACCGGTTCTCCGCCGGCCGCTCTGCGCCCGCGCATTCTCTCGCGGCTACGCGAGGCAGTCCATCAACCGCTTTGACGCGAGGTGCATGTCGCTGCGCCGCGCATTTGCACTGCAATCGCATTCCATTGCATTTAGCTCGCGCCTAATAGTTTTAAGTGCCTATCGCTTTACCATTTCTCCTTCTGTAAATATCTACTCTGTGCTTTCGCTTATGCATGTGTGTGCTCAAGAATAAAGCTACAAAACATACTGCTTGTTTGCTTTCTACGCCCGAAGCTAGCACCTAGATCAAGTAAGTGGATAGATCAGAGATATACTGCGTTAATACGCATACCACAATACCAAATTAAACTATTAGATTGACTAGGTTGAATCTTGGCAGACTGTCTAGAACAGGCTTGGATAGTAGCCTGTCTTCTAAAGCAGGCCGTGATGGCAGACTGTCTAGACTGGTTCAGTCTAGAGCAGGCCATACCAAATTAAATTATTAGATTGACTAGGTTGAATCCTGGCAGACTGTCTAGAACAGGCTTTGATAGCAGCCTGTCTTCTAGAGCAGGCCGTGATGGCAGACTGTCTAGACTAGTCTAGTCTAGAGCAGGCCATACAAAATTAAATAATTAGATTGACTAGGTTGAAACTTGGCAGACTGTATAGAACAGGCTTTGATAGCAGCCTGTCTTCTAGAGCAGGCCGTGATGGCAGACTGTCTAGACAAGTCAAGTCTAGAGCAGGCCATAACAATTTACACTTTGGAATGATATCTAGAGCAGGCCTTAAGGGCAGACTGTGATTCTTTATAATGTGTTATACTTTGCCAAACTATTTAGAGCAGGCCTTAATGGCAGACTGTGATTTTTTATGATGTATGTTGCTTTGCCAACTATTTAGAGCAGGCCTTATTAGCAGACTGTAATTGTTTATGATGAATTATGTTTTGCAAACTATTTAGAGCAGGCCTTAATGGCAGACTGTGATTGTTTATGATGAATTATGTTTTGCAAACTATTTAGAGCAGGCCTTAATGGCAGACTGTGATTGTTTATGATGAATTATGTCTTGTAAACTATTTAAAGCAGGCCTTAATGGCAAACTGTGATTGTTTATGATGAATTATGTTTTGCCAAACTATTTTGAGCAGACCTTAAGGGCAGACTGTAATTGTTTATAATGTGTTATATTTTGCCGAACTATTGGAGCAGGCCTTAAGGGCAGACTGTCATTGTTTATGGTGTGACGTGTGACGTTTGTGTGTGTTTATACTGTGCCATACTGTTTAGAGCAGGCCTTGAGGGCAGACTGTGAATGTTTATATACTTGGTTGGTTTATACCAGTGGTGGGCAAAGTACGGCCCGCGGGCCAGGTCCGGCCCGCGAAAGAGTTTTATCTGGCCCGCCGCCGGTCATTCAAAAAATGTATAATATGGCCAGCAATATAATAAAAATACATTTTTGCTGTAAATCTGGCCCTCCTCTGAAATTCCTTCAAGTTTTGGCCCCTCATGAAGAAAGTTTGCCCACCACTGGTTTATACTTTGGCAGACTGTCTAGAGCAGACTATGACTGAAAGTCAGTTCATATATATTGAAAGATTATCGAAAGAAGGCTATTAATGTTACCAGGTGCTGGTTGTATTAAATTACTGTTTACATGATCTCAGGCTAAAGCATGTGAAGATTGATTTCTCAATAAGGTTAATATATGCAAATAGTCATTGGCTGTGATTGACTAATAAGGGTCTATAGTCAGAAGTTTACAAAATCTGTTCTTATGAATGTTTGTTTGATATCGATAAAATTGTTATGATATATTGCTGTTGTTAATAATGTACAAATTATTTTTAGTGAGAGGTCTCACTTTAAGGCGATATGATTCGACTCATCAACGAATCTGAGGGGGTGAGGTGCGCGGCAAACCGTGAAGCCCCGCCCGCGCGTCCCGCGACCCGCTCGCCGAGATCGTGAGCGCGCGCCGCGCACGGTAAACATAGCAGACGGGTCACACTATAATGATCTTATGACGGCAGTATTTTAACTAGACCGGGAAATGGTCACGTTTTAGAGTTTTTATTGTATATGTACGTATGTATTTTTTGCATTACTTATTTCTGATCATTTCATGTAGAATTATTATTTTTATATAGACATGTGTACTTATTATTGATCAGTAAAGAACGTTTTAATTTCATGGCAGCGTGTTCGAGTTAAAGTACCTAAAGGAAAGTAACAATTTTAAAGGAGACGGTCAATTAAGGGTTCTATTTATAAAGGTTATTAACCTTAATCAAGAATTTTACTTTACAGATTCCTTTAACTCAATAACGCTGCCGTGAAATTAAAACGTTGTTACTGATCAGTAGTACTTATTTATAAGCTCTAAAAACAAAAAAAAACAGTTTCAAAGTAAATTTCTGATAACTTTTTGTCAGTGCAAGCCTTATGGTTTCTTCTTGGCAACATTTTACATGAAAATGTTTTTGGTGGGTCTCATTATCACAATTTCCAATACTTTTGTTGCCTAACTTAATAAATTATTGTTTACAATACCTATCGACTTTATACCTACTTTAATGATCACACAATTTTAACGAAACAATGTTTTCAAGAAAATAATTCAATTAAGTGCGAGTCAAACTCGCGCACCGATGGTACCTACATTTTATTAAGTACATTATATATATATTTTTTAATTAATTAGTAACTGACTCATCATCAACATCTCAGCCATAAGACGTCCACTGCTGAACATAGGCCTTCCCCTTGGACCTCCATTCCGGTCGGAAGCGACCCGCATCCAGCGTCTTCCGACGGCCTTAACAAGGTCGTCTGTCCATCTTGTGGGTGGACGTCCTACGCTGCGCTTGCTAGTCCGTGGTCTCCACTCGAGCACTTTTCGACACCATCGGCCATCTTCTCTGCGCGCAATGTGGCCTGCCCATATATATATATATATATATATATATTGAACATGTATGTGACAAATTACGGTCTCTGCGTTCCCAAATGAACATACTTAAATATAAACTCCCTTATAATATATTACGATTACTATACCTGTCTCTGGCAGACACGGTCATAAGTTATGGGCTAAGTAGCTACGGACGAACATATAAAACATACATAGATAACATATATAAAATACAACTTAGCATACTTAAAACTATTTTACCAACATACTTAAATAGATTTGATAACGAATGTGATATTTTTAAACACTGTAAAGTAATGTCTATCTTTGACAAAATCAACATGTCGATAGTTCTCGATGAATATGATAAAATAAAACTACTAGAAATGAAATACAGACATAAAAAATTACGCAGCACAGTTGTTCCATCTAGATATATTCTCCCAAAGTACGTAAACGTGTATGGCAGGAGGACGTGGAAATATATGCTATCTAGCATACTAAATAATATACCAGAAGAAATATATAAAAATACCCTCGAAAATAAAACTAAATGTAAAAACGCTTTTAAGAAATATTACCAGGATGGGAATGTGTGATGACAGGTGTTACCTGATACTTGTTTACTTACGAACTTATTTTTTCCTTTATGTGTCTAGTATATAAGTACCATATACAAAAAAAGCATAGGTATATAAACATTACACATGCAGTTTGAGCGTAAACCACGCACCACGCATAAACTTTCACAAGTTTCTGTGGCGCATCTTAGTTTTAAGTTGTTTGTATTATGTTTTTGTGATGTGTAAATAAATTATTAAAAAATATATATATATATATATATATATATATATATATATATATAACATTTTCAAGAAGTCTGGTCGCTTGTGGTGAAAAAAAAATGTATGGAGAACAGAGTACAGAGCCAACTTTCTTAAAAATAGTTTATCTAATACTGATTCTAAAATGGTATCACACATGCTATTTACATTTCTACAAATAAAGATATGGCCTAGATGGTGTTTAAAGTGAAGTATGGTGCTAACTAGTAAAAAAGACAAAAGTGCGATTGTCTCGAAAACCACGAAACTTTTACTAGACCTATAAGTGCATTTTCTGGACCAGCCTAAGCTGCCCTGTCGATGGTTAGAAGGTTGTCCATTAATTACTGGATATTCTGTATAGAGATGTAACTAACCCAAATCGATAGTCACAGCAAGCGATTACGATTGGATGGCACGTAGACTGAGGTATCGAATTGTGACGTATAATGAATTTTTATTTGCGATTTAAATAAAGCTAGAATTATATGGTTTTCGCGCAAGGCATTTAATACACCGACCGAGTAGGTCGCACCCATCGTCAAAATCTAAACTAACTGGGGATCTATTTTAAAGTTTATTTATGTTATTTCTGAATCAAATTTGTTGTCTGTTAGGTGACGATAAATATATATCGGCACCCTCATACTAAAAGCGTAACACTATACATATATTGTAACATCCCCATACTGTATCAATCCAAATAAATAATTTCTGATATTCAAAGGACTCAAAGAGCACGAAGGAATATAATCATTTTGCAGATCGGACGTAGGTATATCAGTAAAGGTGAAATACTGTAAATATATCATACTTACATACTCACAATTATATTATCTAGGAATATAATATTATTTATCTACATTGAAATTGGTTGCTGACCTAGTGAAAATACTGAAATATTTTAACTGTTGATGTAGGAAAGCTAGGCGCTTTCAAGCACCTCGTAAAGTATTAGATGCTTCTGTTATCAGAAAGTGTGTTTTTATAGCACTTAGTGACTTTTTCTTACGTTTCATATGCTTTGTTTCCCATTGTTTGTAAATCGTAAAATCACGTGACCGCGCGGAACATACTGACGCAGGTCCGTCCTCTACAAGCGCTGCCGCGCGACTGAAGAGGGCGTAAGTGCGTTCGCGAGTGATGGCGGTTGCGGATTTAGTAGGTATTGAAACATAGAAATTATTTTAATGATGTTACCGAGACAAAGTGATCCAAATCATCTAGGTTATCTTATTACCTATACATTTATGTAAAAAACAAGTCAAAAAAGTTTGTATTGTATCTCTGAGATTGATTTATTGTTAAAAAAAGGCGTAACTTTGGAATTTTTTTCTATCGAGCAAAGTTTATCTAATCATGTTTTTGAGATCCAAAACATATCTGCCAGATCCTTAAGTATAAGATATATTTTTTTCACAATTTTAAAACATTGTTTCTTATATTTCCGATGGATTCAAAAAACTGGTTCGCTTAGCTCGTACGGGAAAAGCACGCCTTAAATAAAAGGACGGCCGAGTTGTAAGCATCACAACAGTTAATATTCTGTATGTGAACTTATACTGATAATGATATGTAGTATGCACCTGGCTTTATACTTTTTGGTTATTGTATCTATGGTCATTTGATTGAGATAGAGAACTGTCAGATTGGGCGTCAAGGTTTTTGCCCCGAGGTTATGTTCGATTTGATCTTTTGTAGTCTTATAATTAATCCTGTATATCAATGTAAGGTCACTGTGGGCAAGTCCGTCTACAAGGCAAGTCCGTCAACACGTTATAACTTTTGTATTTGAAGGCGTATGCGACTTTGGAGTCCAGTCGATTAACCAGTTTTTCGCGCTAGTTCCGTCACTGTAAAACAGATGGCGCTGTGACAATCAACTTCAGAGCAATCCGCCTCAACAAGTCATTTCGTGTTTTGAACTCGAAGTCATAGTGCGACAGCCGTTCGAAAAAAAATTATTAAAAATAGTTTTTGAAAAGATTGTGCATCAGAAAGTAACTACGTAGGTAGCATAAGAGTAGAAACTATTCCCCGATTCTGGCCCCACCTCTCAGTGGTCACCGATCCTGACCCCAGGGCCGATCCACCGCCCCCGCTGAACCTACAAAAAAAAAAAAAAAAAAAAAAAAAATAGCCCCACGTTTGAATTGATTGCGCTAGGTCTCAGCAGTGCCCGGCGCCTCCTTCAGGTACTTACGAAATACGCTAATTAAACAATACACCTTGCTCACCACGGTAACAATAGGCTTATCGACCCTTTTCTATTGTTCGATCTCGACTCGGGCGCGTTATTGTGTTACCGAGCATACTACCTGGATGGACCCTTCACCCACCGACGCACATAGGGGTAAATTCACGATCTACGGGGCCAAAATTATTTTTGCGGGTTTTTGTATTTTTGAACGTTTTATGAAGTTGAAACAACTGTTTCATGATATTTTTTTTTAATTTATAGGGTATTTTTTTCAAAATTCTACTGATATGTAAAATTTCGACATCTGCACAAAAGAGGAAAAAATTAAAAATATAGTAAAATGTGTATAATAATTTATTACTGAAATAAAACCAGTTGCCATATTAAGCTACAGTCTCTGCTATGATGTTTTCTTCTTCGCTTCCGGAAGAGCACTCTGGGTTCGGATCGGCAGGCAATAGCAATTCTATCGTCTCTGGCGGGAAAGTACTGTGCTTTCGTTTTTTTTACTTTTCTCCTGCAGCTCAGTAAGGGGTCGGAACTCAAAAGTAAGCGATTTAAAATATCCGTGTTGCAGCTTTCTTTCGTAAACTTCCTTGCGAAATCAAGTCGATAAGATCGGAAATGCTTGTTACGCGCTTCTGCAGCTTCTTCAGTGAGCTGTCCAATGGGTAGTAACGCATTTTTTTATAATAACAGCACCATGGACTAGTATCTTATGCATTGTGGGCGTCATGGGATGCCATCCGTATAATTTGATATATAGTTCTCCTGTTTCCTTTGCGTAACTGTCGTATTTTTCAGAGTCAATTTTGTGGCAGCTTGATATCGTCTCTAAAATTACTTTTAATCTATATATCAGCTCGTAACTGATTCCAGTTATATCTGATGCTAATTTTGGATCATCAAAAAACCTTCTGCTGGTGTTTCCATCATTCGTGTTGCCGAAATTTGCCTTTGGCATATCTACAAACAACGGACTTTCAGCAACGGGAATCGCGAAAGAGCCTTCTAGCCAAGAATTATTGTTTTTTATGAATCTGTCTTTTTTATACTGAGCTTTACTCCATCTAGTCTTAAATTCTGACTTGAAATAAGCAAAATTGCTTTTAAATAATTCTATTTGCTCATTAGTGCAGCCTTCATGAGAAAAAGGTTGATCTCTTAAGGAACACAGTTTTTCTTCCAATGTAGGTAAATTTTTACTTTTGAAGAGATAAAATATGTGTTTTCTAGTCACGATCTTCATTTCTGACGTATTTGGTACATCTAAAACAAATAAACATGTCGATTAAACTCAATACAAAAAAAAGTTTATTTTTGAGTAAAATGGCGGATTATTTTTAAAGTATAAAAATTATGATTTGGCGGAAGCATGCGGAAAGTCTTTTTTTAAATTATAATAACCAAAACAATAGACTATAACATGTCGTTAACAATTCTGCTCGATCTCACCCTATTGTATTACTTATTAACGAGTGAAGTTTATTTTTTGCGAAAAATGACGCTCAAAAACAGTCTCTCTTTCAGAGCATTAACCTAGCCTCAAAAACAAATAAATAAAGCATATTTTTATTTTTGCTTATAAATTACTAACCTGCTGTTTCAGAATCCATGATTTTTTTCACTCTTGATCTCTTAAAAACAATAAACCACACCGTCAAAGTTTTGCTTTTCTAAGAGCGCCGAGAACAAGTAACATACACGAAGTGACACGATCAAATTCCGACTGACGTGAAACGAATTAGAAAGTGCATACGAGGGTGGGAGGGGTTGTTATCTAGCCTCTAAAGGGTCCTCTACCGCAGGTAGCTGTTATCGCAGAGGTATTTATTGTTTTGATAAATCGACTTTTGGCCGCGTAGATCGTGAATTTACCCCTTAGTGCGTCGGCAAGTACTCGCGGCGCACGGCGACCGCCACCCCGCCGCCCCGCTCCGCGCCACTCTCGCCAGCTGATCTATCGCAACGATAAACTATGTACCTGTTATCGAATATTTCCCTATCATAGAAGTTTGCATTTAACCAACTTTCAGTTATGCAGATAAAATCATAATTTGATAATGCAACACGAGAATAAAAACTGTGTGTCTTTGTACGTAGTCCCCTTACGTTTTGGTAATAACCTACGAAATTGTTAGCCGATACAGACATTAAACAAGTTAAAGAATACACGACTTTGTATAGCTATAACAGAGATATGTATAAAGTAGGATTGGCGTTGTGAGACTTGTGAGTAGTACGATAAAAATCCGTGTTTTTTTCTATGGACAAATAACAGAACGGTTTCATTAGCGAAGCAGGTTGCGAATTTAAACAATTTGTATGGCAAAGTAAGTATAATTAATTTTACAGTTTTTTTACCGGTAACAACGAAAAATAACACTAAGAACAGTCACTTAATCTTGTTAAAGTCAAATTTCCCATCAATCACCATGACTTTAGAAGTTTCAGTTTTCCGAGCGAGGATTTTGCAATCTCGAATCCATAGGTATGCAATTTTATTGTCTTTCTTGAGTTCCCGTGCTCGCTTGAGTAATAACTTGCTGGCCGGGGTGAGATGGTCGCCCAGATATAAGTTCACGGCCGGGCCGTGGAGGCCGATAGAGGATGTCGTTATACCTTTACGTGCACGAACCGCCGAAAGAAATTGGTCTTTGTACATTCGCCGGGTAAACTTGACGATCACAGCCGGTTCGCGAATGTTCGACGATTGCTCGTGGTTGTTGCCGCCATCACTATTCAGACTCTGGAAACGTCGCACACGTTGAACATTGCGCTATATACGATTTCGTAGTGTTTGAACGATGACTTGTAGGTGGATACAAGCCTGACAATACAGCCCATCTAAAACATTCATGATCATTATTTTTTACATTAATAACTGCTTTTCTGTTCTGAATATCACGTGGTAATTCGATATAGGAAGAACCACGCAATGGATTAAATTTGTTTACATTGACATCTAGATAGTTAAATTTTACTAAACTCCATCCACTGTCTTTTCTCTCAAAGTTAAATAATTTTGTTAATATATCTTTAACAACTGACTCGAAAATATCATCTTTGTCGCTGCTAACATCAACTACATTGTTACATAATTGGAAATCAAATGTATTATTTACTTGTTTGCTCTCTTGAGTAAAATCCGCATTCAAAATAAAGTTTACTTTTAAAGCATGGTGATCAGTGAGGGAACGATCCAATAATGCAAAGATTTTCTCTTTATTTCCTAGTAAAATGGATTCGGGAGTAAATGGTTGGTGAACATTTTCATTTAATAGTATTCTGTAAGTGGCCACCCTATTCTTAAAAGCATTTTCAATTAACTGAACATTAACCCATTCAATGTCAGCCCTTAAAACATTATTTTTGTGAAGATTACTATTTAAATGATTTTTAAAATATCTTTTAGAAACAAACTTATTACACACAGAACATTCAATTTCATGATTATTATTTGTACTCACAATGACATTGGGAACTGGTTCGGATGATGTTGATGCTACAGGTTCAGCAGCTGCTGAACGGTTTTTCTTCACCAAGAATTCTTCGGTCTCCAAAACTGCAGCTGTCCGTTTTACTCCCCGTCCTATTTGAGAAGATCTATAACAATACATAATAAACATAAATATCTTAATGTCAGATAAAATAAAAATAATTACTAAAACGGTTGGTTGTATATACTAACGTAAGTCTTTTCGACACTGCTGACAATAGGCCCGCATCATCAAAACTCCATCAATCACATCTGATGACTGAGTATTCCCCTTGGAATTTTTGATATGCCCATCACATGGTGTATAATACGGTATAATATCAGAATCTTCCAGTAACGAGTGAGGTAATTTGTTTGATATATACCACATTCTTATATTTCTATGAAAATATGCTAAAATAAATTCTTTACTTAATTCCTCAATCTTATCACGAGGCAAAGTGAGACCAATATGATAGTAAGTAAACACCATTATGGAAAAGGATATCACAGTACAAGCACGGCACCAAAACACTGAATGATATGAACTCGAGATACCCCGCTTATATAACCAGCACTCTCCCACCCCACGTTTATCCTAACAACAAGTTCTGGTCACAACAAGTTAGGAGGAACCCATCCTTTGTTAAACAGGTACTGGTTAAGAGTTACAAACATGTATGAACAGGAATACTTTTACTTACGCCTCTCGATGTAGTTGATACAATAAAAATAATCTGTTACATGGAAAATGTACTTAAGGAGAGGTAAAAAATGAGAAATACGTTAACGCAATCATTAAGCTACTACTATCATTAATAATTATAACTATCACTGTTTCTTATTATCTATAAAATATTTCACACTACTGTCCTTAGAAGCTAATTGCTTTGTTATGTTATAAATAATATTTCGCGTATTTTGTAGCTCCAAATCGTCTTCCAACGCAAAATATTTCAATCTGAAGTCCGCATGCTTCCAGTGTTCCATGGGTGGGACGTTTTTGATTTTATGCATATCATATATCTCGATTTTAATCAAATGTGATGCATAGGCCCCGTCGTCTTGTCCGGATGACAAGTTTGCAACACCGTCTGGTGAACTTTTGCTCACATTTGAAGACCGTTTCACAACTTTAGACTGCTTTTTAGGTCGTTCAAAGAAGCTATCGATATTGTTTCCTGAACGTTTCTTTGCGATGGCTTGTTTAACTTTGAGACCAAGCGTACCCTCTTCATCGCTTGATTCGTCTTTATTATCATCCGGGTAGTAATAGTTCTTGAAAGTATTTTCAGTGAACTGAAACAATATAAAACAATAATTTACACACTGTCTACAATCTTGATAATTAAAACACAAAGAACACAAGTGAAAACAAAACAAAGTAAGTTACGGTAATAAAAGACATACTTACATCCATTGTTAGCTCTTTCTATAAACACTTAAACACTTCACTGTTGAATTAACACTATATTTCTATATACTGCAGTAGATACAAGGAGCTCTGATACAGAGGACTGCCACGACAGTAATACTTACTCAAAGCCATTTCTCTTCGGCTTTTATACTGTGATAGTGAGCAGGATACAGTATCGTTCAAATCATGTCTCAACAGGTTCATCTAATACAGACGCTCTCTTTACTAAAACCCAAATTCAAAAGCATAATAGGAAACAATAAATCCATTGTCAGTATAAAATATAATAGATGTCTACCAATAAAGCAATTATGCTGTTATAACAATGAATACCAACACACAAGAAATGCCGACGTATTAGACTAAATCATGTTGAAACCAGTTGACACGTCTCGTTATTTTTTAAAAATCATACAAAGTAACATGTCTCAACACGTTCATCTAAACAGACGCTCCCTGTACTCAAACCCAAATTATATCCACATAATAATCCATTGTCAGCATAAAATATAATAGACGTCTATCAATAAAGCAATTAACCTGTTATAACAATGAAAACAAGTGCACAAGAAATGCCTCACACGCCTCGTTATTATTTTAATAATACAAAGAAACAAGTAGCTACGAGTTTACTTTCTATCGTGTTACAAAGAACATAAAAATGTATGTGAAAATAAACTATATAGTATTAGATAATGAGACATACTTACATACTAAGTTTAAGAAGATAGAATAGTTTAAGAATAAAAAAGGCTACATTAGGTTGAATTGCATTTATCGCAGACAAAAATAATGAGTTAGAAATAGGTAAAACTAAATAAAATAACACAATACAATATGCACAATATAGGTAAGTATGTATACGATATGTAGGATGCTTTAGTTTGGATAGGTAAGAAGTTTAGGTATTTAGGTTAAAACATAACTTGAACGAAGACTAGGTGAAAGCAGGTTAGTTTGAAATGAGAAGTTAGGTTGATTTTAGTTAGGTTTGGTCAAGTTAGGTTTGGTAAAAGAAGGTTTAGGTTAGTTTAGGCTACCGACGGATTACTTGTGTAAATTCTAATTAGGTTAGGTTAGGTTAGAACTGTATTCCTTATAAATCGAAATAGCTCCAAGAGGTTGTAAGATAATAAGATAATGAATCGCAAATAAGTACCTTTTGCAAATACCTATCGGTAATACCTATTGCAAATACCTATCGCTAATACCTATTGCAAATACCTATCGCTAATACCTATCACAAACACCTACAGTATAATACACACATAAAGAAGGCATGAAATCATGAATGAAGACGTCGGTGGGTGAAGGGTCCATCCAGGTAGTATGCTCGGTAACACAATAACGCGCCCGAGTCGAGATCGAACAATAGAAAAGGGTCGATAAGCCTATTGTTACCGTGGTGAGCAAGGTGTATTGTTTAATTAGCGTATTTCGTAAGTACCTGAAGGAGGCGCCGGGCACTGCTGAGACCTTGCGCAATCAATTCAAACGGGGGCCTATTTGTTTTTTTTTTTTTTTTTTTTTTTTTGTAGGTTCAGCGGGGGCGGTGGATCGGCCCTGGGGTCAGGATCGGTGACCACTGAGAGGTGGGGCCAGAATCGGGGAATAGTTTCTACTCATAAGAACCAGTTGTCTTTATTATATTTTTAAAATATCAGAAATCAGCTTAGTTTTGTAATTATACGTTCCACAATTTATCATATTAAAATTTGACTAAGTTGGAAAGTCCGTCTATTATGTTCAAGGCAAGTCCGTCATATGCCGGACTTTCGTTAAATCAGAGATTACCAACTGTTTTTGCGACTTTAATATTATAACGATTTGATAAGGTATCAAAAAATCCTCCTGGCTTTGCGCATGATGTTACTTTATTAAATTTTGATCTCAGTAAATTAAAAAAAACGATAAAAATTCATTTTAAAATTACTATTGATCTTTTATTTGGGATATCAAAAAAATAATTATGTTTAATTATTTGCCAAAAAAGGTTTACCACCCCCATTTTGGTAGTATATGCCGGACTTGCCTTTGTTTTAGAAAAATGGTGTTTATTTCGAATCTGAACCGTATATTAACAGGTTTAAAGTACACATTTCATTGTCTTGATCCGTTCTTTTTAGGAATTTGACTACGAACATATAACCACCCATAGATTGGCTGATATCATAACTAGACGGACTTCACTTAAACTGCACGGGAAGTCCGTCTACTCGCCGAGTTTTAATAAATGCCATTGTTTTTGCTTAATTTGTGCTTGAAATGATCTGTCACTAAGGCTAAACTATTAATTATTAAATTCTTCATCGTATGCGATTACAAGCAGTAACATTGGTGAATAATTAACGGAACTAGATCACTCCAAAGTAAAAAAAAAATAAAGTATGCCGGACTTCGCCACAGTGACCTTAATAAAAGAAATGTTACTGGAAGCAGTGGTTTGAGTGCTAAACCCATTTTACTGAGCATTAAATCTATGAATGGTTTGACACGTCTGTGGCAAACAAGCATACGACCCGCCAGATGGTAAGGGCTTGTGCACAAATCACGCGAGGTTCGACAGGGGGAGGGGGGTCACGAAAAAATCACGATAGATCACGTTGGGGGAGGGGAGGTATAAGGAAACCTCACGTGTATTTTTCTACAGTGAACGAAACTAAGAAAAAAAAACCTATGCGATGGTATTTGGGGTTGATAAAATATACCAGTCTTTCGTTGGATCATAAAGAGAGAAACTAGATGTAATTACTGTCCTATAACAGGGGTCTGAGCTACTTTGGGGTGTCTGTAGGAAAAATGCACATGGCGATTTATATACTTGAATTTATTATCGCAAATTCGTGGGGTATTACCACAGAACAATAATCGAGATAGAAGGAAAGAGTTCATCGATTTATATCGAAACCAAGCGTGCCGACTTTTTACCACCTACTGTGACGTCACAGCCGCAATTTAGTGATGGGAAGTCCTAACCGATCTAAGACACCGATGCCCCTCTGCCCCGCTACGATTCAACTGTCTTGCTCATACTCATGGATTTTATATCTGCGCTCCCGCTCGCTAAAAATCACAAATCGATTAACGTGAATGTCATCGATTTTCTGACGGACGAATGATAAAGACAGACGAATGATTAAAACAGACGAATGATATTTCACGGAATCATTAGATTCCTAAATAATATTTGAATTGAATTTTTAAAATAAAACTTATTACTTATTCTAAAAAAAGATTGTAAGTATCTAATACTTTTTTATATGTACATGTATAGGTATAAAATTTAGACAATTTTCAATTTTTTGGATATAACTCACTAAGTATATATGTTGTTGTGGGCTATGGAAACATAAAAATCGCGAAATAAAACCAGGGAAGAAATTTTAGAAGCCAAAAGAAGAGCTAGCCGAATACGTCATGAAAAAATAAAAAAAGATTCGAAACTAAGTGCACTTAGAAAATAACAACAAATAGAAAACTATGCAAAAAGAAAGAGAGAGAAGCGTGTCGTATCTATAAAAGATAAAAGTACAGATTTCATTTTATACTTTATTCTTTAAATAAATACAAGTATAAGTTTACAGCTCTAGATATGCCAAAACACTTATACTCTTAATACATAGTCATAACTATCTCTAGGGTTTATTTAACTTTACATATGTATAGATTAAAAAAGGTCTGAAACTATACTAATCTACATAGGTACTCGTAGAGTTAAAAAAAAACTACTTTGTAAATCCTGATACTATACTAATTTACATAGGTTGAGTTTAAAAACATCCTGATATTATGTTGTAAATTCGGCCACTTGTCTGCGAATATGTCTGCGGTTTGGACTGTAGCTAAGAAGTTATTTAGTAATTCTATTGCTCGGTACGTGGGTGCGTTCGAACCGTGATAGGTGCGAACATTTGGATATGCGAATAGGTTTCTGGCTCTACGTGCGCTTCGCCCTACTGCAGCTATGTAGTTGTTAGGTGTATAAATACGCATACGCTCTAGAACGGATGGGTTGTCAATAAGATTTCTTAGTAGTAGACAGTAGTGTAAGGCAAGCGTTTGCTTACGCCTTAGCTCGAGAGACTCTAACCCTACCATTCCCAGGACAAAGGATGACGGAAATAAGTATGGGTAGTATCCGTAATACCTTTTGTAAAGATGTCTAGCAAATTTACGTTGGACGCGCTCGATCATGATGTTATACTTTGCTTCCCGAGGGTCCCATGCGATGGAACTGTACTCAAGCTTGCTGCGAACATAAGCATTATAAAGGATTATAGCGATTTTTGGGTCACGAAATTCTGAGGTCGTTCTAATAATGAATCCTAAAATTTTGTAGGCACTTTTGCAGATATTTATAATGTGAGAGTGCATGTTTAGCTTAGTATCGAGTGTTAATCCTAGATCCTTTATTTCTGTTACTCGGTCAAGGGGAGTGTTAGTAAGAGTATATGCCTGGAGAATAGGATCTACAGAACGGCTAAAACTTATTACTTTGCACTTAGATTCATTTAGGTACAAGCGGTTTGTTTTACTCCAGCTGTCAACCATGTTGATTGTTTGTTGCAGAACCGTACAGTCAGATGCATTTACGACCGGTTGAATTATCTTAAGATCATCTGCATAAAATAGTGATTCCACGCCTGATATATTATTTGGCAGATCATTGACCATGATTAAGAAAAGAGTAGGCCCCAGAGTGCTACCTTGACTAACCCCGGAACGAGTGTAATATCTTTCAGATTTGTAAGAGTTTAATTGGACATATTGTGTGCGATTCCTGAGGTAGTCAGAGAAGAAAACAAGAAGTTGAGGGGTGTAACCTAAGGCTGACAGTTTGCATAGGAGAGTATCGTTGTCAACTAAGTCGAAAGCTTTTTTAAAGTCGAAATAAACAACAGCAACTTGTCGTACAGTATCCATCCAGCGCAAAACGCTATCAAAGAAGCAGAAGTGGTTGGTTGTAGTGGATCGTGAAGTGCGAAATCCATGTTGACAATCAACTAATTTACGATTTATCTGATTAAGTAAGCAGTGGTTAAGAATGGTCTCAAACACGGACAATAAAGCAATGGGCCTGAAGTTTGTGATATCGGAGGACTTGCTTATCTTAGGAATTGGGGTCACTCTCGAGACCTTCCATTGGGATGGATATACCAAAATCGATTTTAATCGATTAAGAATTCGGCATTGAAAATCGTAGGGTACAACACTATATCTTACTTTTGACAGACGAATGAGAAATCAACCTTGAACGCGTCTCGACAAGTTTGGATTGTTTTATTTTCGTTGCTGGTTTTCAATGCTTGCCAAGTCTGACGCGTCAAATTAAAGCCGCAATGGAAAAGTAGCATTAGACACAGAGTCGCCTGCTACTGTTTATATGAAATTAATACTGAGCATCAAAATAAATTGTTTTTTAAATAATAACAGATACTTTAGGGCAAATAGTACTTACCGATGAAAGGAAATGTCTTGATTAATAGCTCCTACATTTTTGGTGGTGTTTGAACAGTTTATTATCGAGCAAGGGGCCATTTTGTTATCACATCCGAACGTCACACACGGAAAGCAGTCGAGAGCAGACTGAGCATCGCGGCGAGCAAAGACGATTTATAATCGTCTTTTCGGCACGCGAGGTACATACACTTTTTCCGTCTACTCGATATAGGTCTGTGGATATTACAATACAATACAATACAATACTCTTTATTGCACACCTCACATACACGTAGTTTACAATAAATGAACAATAACATAAACAAAGACAATAGAGGTAACAACAGGCGGTCTTATCGCTTAAGAGCGATCTCTTCCAGACAACCTTTGGGTATCGGAGACATAAGAATTAGAATATACGGTAGGTGGCGCAAAGAAAAAAATATGAAAAGTCGAATTGAATATAACTAAACAACACAAAACATTAATATAGATAAACATACTTAAATACGTATAACCATAAACATACATAGACATACACACATACATAAAAAGTATATATTAAATAAAGAAACAACAGTGTCAATATTATAAAAATAAAAACTAAGGTAGGGAAAGATAGTATTCCTTAAGGTTTGATTTGAAGGAGGTAATAGATTGAGAACGTCTTAACTCAACAGGGAGAGAGTTCCATAGTCGAATCGCCTGAAAAGTAAATGAGCAATTATACAATTTGGAAGAGGAAGATGGCACAGATAGGAGCAAATTTTGAGAGGATCTAAGAGAATTAACATAAGGGAAACGTTCTTTGAGATAGCGGGGTGTTGCAGGATTAAAAAGTATAGAATAAAGAAAAGAAAGTATGTGAGAGTTACGACGATGACGGATAGGGAGCCACTTGAGTTGGGATCGGAAACTGGAAATATGGTCATATTTGCGTAACCCGAATATGAACCGAATGCAGATATTTTGAATGCGCTCAAGTTTATTGAGTTGCTCCTCAGTAAGGTCGAGATAGGAGATATCAGCATAATCAAGAATGGGGAGAAGTAACGTTTGAGCAAGCGCAATTTTAGTAGGTATAGGCAGAAAATTACTAAGTCGCCTGAGAGACCCAATAGCGGCAAACATCTTCCTGCTCACTTCACTCACTTGAGGTACCCAACATAGAGACCGATCCATAACAACGCCAAGATTTCTCACTTGGCTGGAATAAGGAATTTGGATACCATCAAACACCATCGGACGAAGCTTAGCGAAGTCGATTTTGGAAATCAATTTAGGGCTGCCAATCACAATTACCTGAGTTTTCAGTGGATTTACTCTTCTTCTTCCTTGCGTTATCCCGGCATTTTGCCACGGCTCATGAGATCCTGGGGTCCGCTTGACAACTAACCCCATGATTTGACGTAGGCACTAGTTTTTACGAAAGCGACTGCCATCTGACCTTCCAACCCAGAGGGGAAACTAGGCTTTATTGGGATTAGTCCGGTTTCCTCACGATGTTTTCCTTCACCGAAACGCGACTGGCAAATATGAAATAATATTTCGTACATAAGTTCCGAAAAACTCATTGGTACGAACCGGGGTTTGAACCCGCGACCTCCGGATTGAAAGTCGCACGCTCTTACCGCTAGGCCACCAGCGCTCCCAGTGCTTTCAGCGCTTTCAGTGGATTTACTCTAAGGCCATAATTCTGACTCCAATTGGATAAGCGCATCAAGTCAAGATTCGTGCCCTCTATGACTGAATCGAGATCACTAAGAGTACCCTGCGAATAAATTTGGAGGTCGTCGGCATAGAGGTGATAGAAAGAAGAGAGATTAAGAGTGATGGAATTGATAAATATAGAAAATAATAGGGGAGACAGCACACCGCCTTGTGGAACACCAGCCAGCGTGCTGCACCAAGAAGAGTAAGAAGAATCAATCTGTATTCTTTGCCGACGACCAACTAAATAGCTACGAAACCAGTCAATCGCTGTAGCAGACATGTTAAGAGAGCGTAAGAAAGCGAGCTTAATGTCAAAGTCAACCGTATTAAAAATCCAAGAGAGTAAGAACGGTAAGCTTCTTATCGTTCATACCCAATCGGATGTCATCTGTGATTTTAACAAGTGCCGTAGTAGTGCTGTGGCCAGGACGGAAACCAGATTGAAACGGGTTCAGTAGGTCATTTCTGTTCAGAAAGGAATTTAGTTGCTTATGTACTAGCCGTTCCAGGACTTTGGATAGGAAAGGTAGAATGGAGATAGGACGATAATCGGAATAGGAAGTGCGATTGGATTTTTTTGGTAAGGGAATAATATTGGCCTCCTTCCACAGACTCGGAAAGGTGCTGGATGAGATGGAATAATTTAAAATATTGGTGAGAATAGGAACAAATAAATCGAGGAGAGGGAGTATCATCCTACGGCTAATACAGTCAACACCAACCGCATTGGAAGTGATGTTTAAAACCGCCATCCTAACATCACTCTCGGTGAAATGACAAAAGGAGAAAGTAAAGTAATTAGGTGTAGGCAAAGATGAGGGACGATGGAGAGTGTTAACCTTATTCGGACCGCTAAGTAAGTAAGTAAGTAAGTAAGTGTTTTATTTGTAAATATAGGTAGAATTACAGTGGTGGTCAGTTTATATAAGTACAGTTTCACTATATTTTACCAAACGGCGTACAAAAACATTGAACTTAATACTAGAAACTAAACTATCAAGCTCATCGCGTACGAGTAACAATGTAATCTAGACACGCGGTAGCGTGTCCAGCCAAGTTCAAAGAAAAAGGAACTGGCGACGCAGCAACCGTGTGTAATATTACACGAACCATTTCGAGCTACTTTTGACCCCTTCACAACTTGAAACCTACTTAACCTACACAAATGAAATTTGGCACATGTATTCAAGCCCCTTAGCTTGTCCAAAATACAAAATTTCATAAAAATAGCTCATACAGTTATTGATAAATCAACGTGTAAAAACCGGCATTTTTGTGACTGACTGACATATAGATCACAAACCTAACCCACTTCCAGATGACCTAGAAACTTGAAATTTGGCATCAAGGTAGACTATTAGGTGTATATAGAGGGAAAAATCTGAAAACTGGAAATTATTGATATTTCGATGGAAAAAAAATTATTAATACTTATAGACCAAAATCCTAACCCACTTCTAGATTACTTAGAAACTTGATATTTGGCATGAAGGTAGACTATTAGGTGTATATAAAGGAAAAAATCTGAAAACAGGAAATTATTGATATTTCGATGGAAAAAAAATAATTAATACTTATAGACCAAAAACCTAACCCACTTCTAGATGACTTAGTAACTTGATATTTGGCATCAAGGTAGACTGTTAGGTGTATGTAAAGGGAAAAATCTGAAAACTGGAAATTATTGATATTTCGATGGAAAAAATAATAATTAATACTTATAGACCAAAAACCTAACCCACTTTTAGATGACTTAGAAACTTGATATTTGGCATCAAGGTAGACTGTTAGGTGTATATAAAGGGAAAAATCTGAAAACTGGAAATTATTGATATTTCGATGGAAAAAATAATAATTAATACTTATAGACCAAAAACCTAACCCACTTCTAGATGACTTAGAAACTTGATATTTGGCATCAAGATAGACTATTAGGTGCATATAAAGGAAAAAATCTGAAAATTGGAAATTATTGATATTTCGATGGAAAAAAAAATTAATACTTATAGACCAAAAACCTAACCCACTTCTAGATGACTTAGAAACTTGATATTTGGTATCAAGGTAGACTATTAGGTGTATATAAAGGGAAAAATCTGAAAACTCGAAATTATTGATATTTAGATAGAAAAAAAAATTAATACTTATAGACCAAAAACCTAACCCACTTCTAGATGACTTAGAAACTTGATATTTGGCATCAAGGTACATTATTAGGCGCATACAAAAGAAAAAATCTGAAAACTGAAACTTTTTGACAACTGACCGCGCGTTAGCGAGGGTCTCCTTTTCAGCTTAGGCAAACTGCTTTCATGATGAATAGAATACATACTATATAGTATGAATAGAATACTTACTATATAGTAATTTCTGTACAAAAAGTAATGATATCCCAACAAAAACATAAATGTGAAATGAGAGCCAAGTTCAATATTAAGAATATGTGTTGTTGTTGACTCGCTGACAAAAGAATTGAGATCTATATTGGTGCCAAGTTCTGTGCTGTGTAGAAAATCCTGAAATTATAAAGGATTTGTCTTGGCTAGTTTTACCAACAAACCAAATTTTAGAAAAGTAACGTACCTAGTCAAATATAATAAATAACCTATACGTAAAAACTAGCCAAGACAAATCCTTTATAATTTCAGGATCTAGACACGCGGTAGCGTGTCCAGCCAAGTTCAAAGAAAAAGGAACTGGCGACGCAGCAACCGTGTGTAATATTACACGAACCATTTCGAGCTACTTTTGACCCCTTCACAACTTGAAACCTACTTAACCTACACAAATGAAATTTGGCACATGTATTCAAGCCCCTTAGCTTGTCCAAAATACAAAATTTCATAAAAATAGCTCATACAGTTATTGATAAATCAACGTGTAAAAACCGGCATTTTTGTGACTGACTGACATATAGATCACAAACCTAACCCACTTCCAGATGACCTAGAAACTTGAAATTTGGCATCAAGGTAGACTATTAGGTGTATATAGAGGGAAAAATCTGAAAACTGGAAATTATTGATATTTCGATGGAAAAAAAATTATTAATACTTATAGACCAAAATCCTAACCCACTTCTAGATTACTTAGAAACTTGATATTTGGCATGAAGGTAGACTATTAGGTGTATATAAAGGAAAAAATCTGAAAACAGGAAATTATTGATATTTCGATGGAAAAAAAATAATTAATACTTATAGACCAAAAACCTAACCCACTTCTAGATGACTTAGTAACTTGATATTTGGCATCAAGGTAGACTGTTAGGTGTATGTAAAGGGAAAAATCTGAAAACTGGAAATTATTGATATTTCGATGGAAAAAATAATAATTAATACTTATAGACCAAAAACCTAACCCACTTTTAGATGACTTAGAAACTTGATATTTGGCATCAAGGTAGACTGTTAGGTGTATATAAAGGGAAAAATCTGAAAACTGGAAATTATTGATATTTCGATGGAAAAAATAATAATTAATACTTATAGACCAAAAACCTAACCCACTTCTAGATGACTTAGAAACTTGATATTTGGCATCAAGATAGACTATTAGGTGTATATAAAGGAAAAAATCTGAAAATTGGAAATTATTGATATTTCGATGGAAAAAAAAATTAATACTTATAGACCAAAAACCTAACCCACTTCTAGATGACTTAGAAACTTGATATTTGGTATCAAGGTAGACTATTAGGTGTATATAAAGGAAAAAATCTGAAAACAGGAAATTATTGATATTTCGATGGAAAAAAAATAATTAATACTTATAGACCAAAAACCTAACCCACTTCTAGATGACTTAGTAACTTGATATTTGGCATCAAGGTAGACTGTTAGGTGTATGTAAAGGGAAAAATCTGAAAACTGGAAATTATTGATATTTCGATGGAAAAAATAATAATTAATACTTATAGACCAAAAACCTAACCCACTTTTAGATGACTTAGAAACTTGATATTTGGCATCAAGGTAGACTGTTAGGTGTATATAAAGGGAAAAATCTGAAAACTGGAAATTATTGATATTTCGATGGAAAAAATAATAATTAATACTTATAGACCAAAAACCTAACCCACTTCTAGATGACTTAGAAACTTGATATTTGGCATCAAGATAGACTATTAGGTGTATATAAAGGAAAAAATCTGAAAATTGGAAATTATTGATATTTCGATGGAAAAAAAAATTAATACTTATAGACCAAAAACCTAACCCACTTCTAGATGACTTAGAAACTTGATATTTGGTATCAAGGTAGACTATTAGGTGTATATAAAGGGAAAAATCTGAAAACTCGAAATTATTGATATTTAGATAGAAAAAAAAATTAATACTTATAGACCAAAAACCTAACCCACTTCTAGATGACTTAGAAACTTGATATTTGGCATCAAGGTACATTATTAGGCGCATACAAAAGAAAAAATCTGAAAACTGAAACTTTTTGACAACTGACCGCGCGTTAGCGAGGGTCTCCTTTTCAGCTTAGGCAAACTGCTTTCATGATGAATAGAATACATACTATATAGTATGAATAGAATACTTACTATATAGTAATTTCTGTACAAAAAGTAATGATATCCCAACAAAAACATAAATGTGAAATGAGAGCCAAGTTCAATATTAAGAATATGTGTTGTTGTTGACTCGCTGACAAAAGAATTGAGATCTATATTGGTGCCAAGTTCTGTGCTGTGTAGAAAATCCTGAAATTATAAAGGATTTGTCTTGGCTAGTTTTACCAACAAACCAAATTTTAGAAAAGTAACGTACCTAGTCAAATATAATAAATAACCTATACGTAAAAACTAGCCAAGACAAATCCTTTATAATTTCAGGATCTAGACACGCGGTAGCGTGTCCAGCCAAGTTCAAAGAAAAAGGAACTGGCGACGCAGCAACCGTGTGTAATATTACACGAACCATTTCGAGCTACTTTTGACCCCTTCACAACTTGAAACCTACTTAACCTACACAAATGAAATTTGGCACATGTATTCAAGCCCCTTAGCTTGTCCAAAATACAAAATTTCATAAAAATAGCTCATACAGTTATTGATAAATCAACGTGTAAAAACCGGCATTTTTGTGACTGACTGACATATAGATCACAAACCTAACCCACTTCCAGATGACCTAGAAACTTGAAATTTGGCATCAAGGTAGACTATTAGGTGTATATAGAGGGAAAAATCTGAAAACTGGAAATTATTGATATTTCGATGGAAAAAAAATTATTAATACTTATAGACCAAAATCCTAACCCACTTCTAGATTACTTAGAAACTTGATATTTGGCATGAAGGTAGACTATTAGGTGTATATAAAGGAAAAAATCTGAAAACAGGAAATTATTGATATTTCGATGGAAAAAAAATAATTAATACTTATAGACCAAAAACCTAACCCACTTCTAGACGACTTAGTAACTTGATATTTGGCATCAAGGTAGACTGTTAGGTGTATGTAAAGGGAAAAATCTGAAAACTGGAAATTATTGATATTTCGATGGAAAAAATAATAATTAATACTTATAGACCAAAAACCTAACCCACTTTTAGATGACTTAGAAACTTGATATTTGGCATCAAGGTAGACTGTTAGGTGTGTATAAAGGGAAAAATCTGAAAACTGGAAATTATTGATATTTCGATGGAAAAAATAATAATTAATACTTATAGACCAAAAACCTAACCCACTTCTAGATGACTTAGAAACTTGATATTTGGCATCAAGATAGACTATTAGGTGTATATAAAGGAAAAAATCTGAAAATTGGAAATTATTGATATTTCGATGGAAAAAAAAATTAATACTTATAGACCAAAAACCTAACCCACTTCTAGATGACTTAGAAACTTGATATTTGGTATCAAGGTAGACTATTAGGTGTATATAAAGGGAAAAATCTGAAAACTCGAAATTATTGATATTTAGATAGAAAAAAAAATTAATACTTATAGACCAAAAACCTAACCCACTTCTAGATGACTTAGAAACTTGATATTTGGCATCAAGGTACATTATTAGGCGCATACAAAAGAAAAAATCTGAAAACTGAAACTTTTTGACAACTGACCGCGCGTTAGCGAGGGTCTCCTTTTCAGCTTAGGCAAACTGCTTTCATGATGAATAGAATACTTACTATAGTAATTTCTGTACAAAAAGTAATGATATCCCAACAAAAACATAAATGTGAAATGAGAGCCAAGTTCAATATTAAGAATATGTGTTGTTGTTGACTCGCTGACAAAAGAATTGAGATCTATATTGGTGCCAAGTTCTGTGCTGTGTAGAAAATCCTGAAATTATAAAGGATTTGTCTTGGCTAGTTTTACCAACAAACCAAATTTTAGAAAAGTAACGTACCTAGTCAAATATAATAAATAACCTATACGTAAAAACTAGCCAAGACAAATCCTTTATAATTTCAGGATTTTCTACACAGCACAGAACTTGGCACCAATATAGATCTCAATTCTTTTGTCAGCGAGTCAACAACAACACATATTCTTAATATTGAACTTGGCTCTCATTTCACATTTATGTTTTTGTTGGGATCCTACTTACAGCTATGTCAATTCAATAATGAATCCTGATATTCATTATTGAATTGACATAGCTGTAAGTACAAGTACATAGTTAAGAATTATAGATGTAATATAAAATATAGATTTCTATTATTATTATTAGTATCATTAATATCATTATGTATAATTAATAAATATTATGTCAATTTAATGCCTATTAAAAAGATAAAACAAATTGTCATAGTACATAATTATTCTCAGTCATCATTTAGATAATCTGTAATGGAATAATAGCATTTATGAATCAATAATGTCATTAGTTTATTTTTTAATTCGAATATACTTAGTGACTTAAAGTTAATCGGCAATTTGTTATATATTTTACTGGCCAAGTAATACACACTCTTTCGCAACAATGATGTATTTGCAGGAATTGTGCAAAGATTGTGAATATGTTTGTTTCTCAGATTTCTGTGAGAAACATCAACATGTTTTTTGAACAAGCTTGCGTTGTTTTTTACAAACATTATCACTTCAAAAATGAAAAGTGAGGGCATCGTCAAAATTTTTAAGTCCTTGAAATACGGTACGCAACTGTCGGGTGTTTTGATTCCACACATTGCTCTAATGCACCTCTTTTGTGCCTTAAAAACTAATTCTCTATTTGTGGAATTTCCCCAAAAGATAATACCATACCGCAACTTTGAGGCTACAAAACCATGATATGCTACTAAAACTGCGTGAGGAGTTGCTTTTTTGGCTAATATATGTAGAGCGTAGGCATACTGACTAAGTTTTTTGCACATTTCTTCCGTATGGGATTTCCAAGATAAGTTTTCATCAATTTGTACTCCTAAAAACTTTGTGTCGGTAACAGACTCTATACATTGACCTTCATATTTACAGCAAATTGGAGGAGGTATTTTACGTTGGTAGAAATGGATAATTTTAGTCTTATCTAGATTTATCAATAAATTATTTATATTAAGCCATTTAATTATGTCAACAATTGTATTATTAATTTCAGATTCATAGTGATAAATATCTTTACATTCTATTATAACGGTACTGTCATCAGCGAACAGGACCATGGGATATTTGATGTTTCGTGGAAGGTCATTGATATAAAGTAAAAACAGCAGAGGACCAAGAACGCTTCCTTGCGGCACACCATACTTTATTTTACGGTTATCTGATTGAAAATACTTTTGATGCTTAGTCCTCAAACAAATTTGAGTGAGCTCTGTATATTGATCTCTGTTACTTAAATATGACCTGAATAAGTCTAACACATTTCCTCGTATTCCATACGCATTAAGTTTTTTTAAGAGAATATGGTCTACGTAATCAAAGGCCTTAGTCATGTCCATGAAGACTGCACAAATATAATTACGCCTATCCATAGCATCTATAATGGGCTGTACGAGATCAAATATGGCCATATTTACTGTCTTCTGTTTTCTGAAACCTTTTTGTTCTGTTGCAAAAAGTTTAAATTTATCTAAGTAACTGTACAGTGCCTCGTATATAACTTTTTCAAAGATTTTTGAGAAAATTGTTGCCAGTGCAATAGGCCTGTAATTTTTTATATTTGTTTTTTCACCTTTTTTATGTAATGGCTTTACAATAACAGACTTTAAGTTATCAGGATACACTCCAGTTGCAATACTTAAATTAATAATATAGCTAAGAGGGACAGCAATTATATGTGCAACTTCCTTTACAACTTTAGTGCATATGTTGTCATGTTCGACACTGTTAGTGTTCTTCAAAGACTTAATTATTGTGAAGATGTCATGAGGGACAGTTGGTTTCATGTACATAGACTGAATGCAGTTTACATTTATGTCATATTTTTGTCGGGCTGATGGCGTTTGATCAGTAAAAAAGTTATTGAACTCATTTGCTATGTCTGTTGGATCTGTAATAATAGTATCATCATCTCTAATAATTTTTTGAATAGGTTCCTTAGGGAACTGTTGCTTGGTTTTATTTATTACTTGCCATGTAGCCTTGGATTTATTACTCGCAGATTTAATGAAGTGATCATTTTGTGAGCGTTGCGTTAGAGTCAAAATTTTCTTAAATCTAGCATTATATAATTTAAACCTATCTCTATTCTGGGCAGTGGGACATAAACGATACTCCCATAACATGGACCTTCTCTTTTTACTACATATCTTGATGCCATGAGATATCCACTAAAATTTTCGAGTAGATTTTACTTTTATACTCATCATTGGGAAACAAAGGTTGTAAAAACAAGAAAACGTATCCAGAAAGGAGTCAAATGCCATGTTTACATTATTCAATTCCGCTACTTCAGAAAAAGACAGACTGCCAAGACATTTTTTAAACTGTTCTATATTTTCTGAACTGAAATCACGCTTAGGTATACGCCATGTGCTAATGGAGCAAGTTTTCCTTACTGGGCATTTTAGTAATTGAGTAGTATGATCCGACAAACACAGGTCTATAACTTCTGCCTTACATCCTTTAATATTACCTGCGAAATTATCTAGACATATGTTACTGCATATTCTAGTTGGCTCCCTTATTTCTAATTGAAGATTATAACTTAATAGAAGGTTTTCAAGTTCTAGGGAGTTTTTATTGCGACACAATATATTAATATTTAAATCTCCGCATAATATTACTCTTTTACTTGTACTATTGCATATTTTTTTAAGTAATTTCTCAAGATGTTCAAAGAAAAGAGTAACGTTTGACTGCGGAGGTCTATACATACATATTATAACAATTTTATGACGTACCAATTCAATTGCACAACATTCCATTAAACCTGTTACGGATAGTTTTTTTACATCGGTTAGTTCATTATACTCGTGTTGCAATCTAACTAATATACATGCGCCACCCCTACGCTGGTCGCGGCAAAAAGAAGAGGCTAGTTTAAAGTTCGGTATAGTCAGCAGGTCCCCTAACTCCTCCATC
The DNA here is from genome assembly GCF_910591565.1 of Cydia splendana. NCBI lineage: Eukaryota > Metazoa > Arthropoda > Insecta > Lepidoptera > Tortricidae > Cydia > Cydia splendana. The sequence goes on along the minus strand of NW_026946867.1, from coordinate 37,709 downwards.
ATAAAGTGTTCAGAAATGCATATTACATCAATAGGTCTCTGTTTCTCTTCAAATTCATCTAAATGGACTGATAACTAGGGCTTGCAAATATTCGAAACTTTCAGGTATTCGAATATTCGACTTTTTCTGACGACATATTCGAATATTCGAATAATTATTCGAATATTATAAAAAATAAGAAAAAGAACGAGAAATCGGTTTATTATCGTTTTATTCAAAAGCTTATTTCACATATTGCTAAAACTAATGATATTTTGCAGAAATCCACTTAATTGACTAGATTTTATCATCCTACTATGAGATGCCCACATTTATAAAAACAAGTAAAACGCCAAAATAAGACGTATTCAATATTTCTAGATAAAACTTTTATTATAAATGCGCCGTTGAGTGAAATAATATAACTTTAATCATCTAAACCAAACCTAGGTATGTAAGATATTTTTTAATACAGTTGCTCACAAAGTGCTACTTTACGTAGCTGTTTAGCGTGCGGAAAGTTGGTTATGTCGAACTAGTGCTTTTTACTTTTCCAATTTTTTTAAATTTATACTTGTTCCAATTCACGACTACTTATTGATGAGTGTTAATATTAGTTTCCTTTAAACGTCGTAATCAGCATAAAAACCTACTGTTAATGTAAGAATATGAAAAATATACATATTTCATATTTTAATACTTACCTCTTCATCATTATAACACGTTTATTTTTTAATATTGAATATTGAAAATTCCGTTCTTAATAAGGTGTCTGAATGGAACGGAATAGCTGCCAAACGCCCATAGATATAATATACTTAAAGACGACGTCTAAGCGAGCTGTCACTGTTACCACTTTTGTTTAGTGTACGATTAACAATGTTTTACTTATTTTTTCGCAACTGTATTAAAAAACGTCGTTCGATACACGTGCGGAAATGTCATTCTTCACTCGTCCCGAGTCTTCCCACTCGCCTGCGGCTCGTGGCAAGATATCTCGGTACTCGTGAAGTAATGACATACCTTCCGCACTAGCATCGAAATGTACTATTTTTTAGTAGGTAATTATTTTCTGATTTAAATTAACTTGTAGTCACTCAGAGGCCTTAATTAATGGTCGGCTTAATTATATAATATTGGAATATTTAAGGGAAAAAGTTAGTTGACTACTGGATTATTCGTCAGCTAAAGGTGCATAGTTAGATTACCTAGTTGGGCAGGTTTGGTATGATCAAATTTGAGAATTGCGATAAGTGCGGGCAAGGTTTAGTCTTAATAAACAGAATGACCCTTTAACTTAAAACTTATGCACCGTAAAAATAACATACTTTTTGATTTCGTTTTCTTTCAAATTGAGTTAGGTTTCACTATATTCACGAAGTCTATCGAGAGGAATACAGTAAAAAATATTATTTCCTTCGTATTTGGGTACCTACCCATTACTCATTCACTGTAAATACCCGGAAAACACACAGAAACTGTAACTGCAGCGGATTAAATAGATTTTTTATAGTAATAAAAAATATTCGAATATTCGAAACCTGAGCGGCCGAATATTCGAATATCAAAACAGGCCGAATATTCGACAAATTCGAATATTCGAATATTCGAATTGCAAGCCCTACTGATAACGCATCTGCTTTGTTTATTAAACCCGCTATGTTCTGATGTAATACGTAGATGGAGGTATAGAAAAAAAATCCTCATTTGCTTTTAATTTCAGGGGGGTCCTGGGGGTCGTCTGCGTATAAGACTCTTTGACCGTTATGTAGTTTCTCTGGAACAAAGCATGAGCAGTAGGAGTCATGGTCTGCGTATAGGGTCTTGTCATAGGCTGTGTAGTAGATGCAATGTATTGAATAAGGGTAGGGTTAGATTTATGCGCCTACCTACAACAGAAAATAAATCAGTCTCGAATATACTTGCGTGCTGTGTTATTTAGCTCCCATTCCCAGTATATTACATTGGCTGACGAGGATGTCGAAAACACTACCTTTTAACATTAAGGAGTTTAATTTACGCTCGGGAAAGTGGAATACGTATATAAGTCAGTTAACGGCATGGTTTGATATAACAAACGTAAAACCGGACACTCGGGTGCAGTACCTCATCGCGGTGGTGGGAACGGAAACTTTAGACTTAATAATAGATTTGTGTTATCCAGCGGAGCCGGATACAGTGAGTTTCGACGATATAGTGTCAAAAGTTCGTGAACATTTATCACCTAAGCGATCCGAGTTGGCAGAGCGTATGACATTTCGGGCATGTAAGCAAACGGCCGACCAGTCCATTAATGAGTACCTGGCTCAACTTAAGCAGCTTGCTAAGAAATGCAATTTTACCGGTTCTACGTGCTTAGAAGACAACCTGCGTGATCAGCTGGCATATGGATTGAGAAGTGATGCGATACGTTTCAAGCTGTTAACTGAGGACGAATTAACATACAGCCGCGCAGTGGAAATAGCGACGTCGTTGGAGGCGGCGGATCGAGACTCGAAGGCCAGCGGACCCAGCAGCGGCGCTGGGAGCGGGACATCGGCGCCGATGTCGACGCGAGAAGAGGACGTGCACGCGGTGCGCGTCGGCGGCGGCGGCGCGCGCGCGCCCCCGCGCCGCAGGCAGCCGGCGGCGGCGCCGCGCGCGCGCTGTCCCCGGTGCTTGGGCACGCATCATCCGAGGAGCTGCTCATTCATGAACACGGAGTGCTATGTGTGCGGAAAGAAGGGACATATAGCTAAAGCGTGTAAAAACCGGAAACATAATAGGGTCAACGTGTGCACGGAGTCTACGGACACGAGCGACGACGTCGGGTCGGAGGACGGCGACGACGAGTACGACGTGCCGTTGTATTCTATAGACGACGATACCGGCGGTGATGAACCATGGTGGCGCACAGTGACGGTGAACGGAGTTAAGGTGCGCATGCAGCTGGACTGTGGTGCAGCGATAAGCGCTGTGTCCAGCAATTTATTTAATCAGCTGTTTAAAAATGTTAATTTGTTGCCTCCTAAGACAAATTTAAAAATGTACGCGGGACAAAAAGTCACACCGAAGGGCATTATGTTGTGTGAAGTTATGTATGGTGATAAAAAGAAATCAGATTTAAAGTTAGTCATAGTAGACTCAGACGACAGCCCGCCCATTATCGGACGTCGGTGGATGACAGCGTTAGGTATAAAATGCAGTCCTGAAACTCCCGAGTCGATATATAGTATGAATAACGGTCGTGAGGGCGTAGGGACACAGTTGGCTCGAGAATTCCCGCAGGTGTTCGCGCAGGGAACTGGGAAGTTCACAGGTAAGCCCATACAACTAAGAGTGGCCAGCGACGCGCGGCCCGTGTTCTGCAAGCCGCGGCCCGTGCCGCACGCGCTGCGCGCCGCTGTGGAGGCTGAGCTGGAGCGCCTGCAGGCGGACGGGGTCATTTCGCCGGTGGAGACTAGCGAGTGGGGGACGCCTGTCGTGCCCGTCATCAAAAAGTCAGGTGAGGTGAGACTGTGCGGGGATTTTAAAATAACATTAAACCCGGTATTAGAGGATGACAAATACCCAATACCGCGCATCGACGAAATATTCTCTAATTTGCAAGGAGGACAACTTTTCAGCAAAATAGATTTGAGCCACGCTTATCAGCAATTACCGCTTACGGAAGAATCAAAACAGCTGTGCGTAATTGTGACGCATAAGGGTAGCTTTTGTTACAATAGATTACCATTTGGTATTAAGTGTGCCATGAGTAAATTTCAGCGCGTCCTGGATAGCCTATTCAAGAATATGAACCTTATTGCGGTGTATTGCGATGATATTTTAGTCACGGGTGTTAACGACGATGACCATTATAAACGCTTGATATCGGTATTCAAAATATTGTCCGAGGCAGGATTAAGAATTGCACAAAATAAATGCATTTTTTTCCAGAAATCGGTGTCTTATCTAGGTTACGTTATCGATGCAAAGGGCTTGAGCACACAGACGAGCAAAATAGATGCCGTTCAGGCAGCCCCAGTACCGGACACCGTATCGCGTTTAAAGGCATTCTTAGGTTTGGTCAATTATTATGCTAAATTCATACCTAATATAAGTACCGTTTTACACCCGCTTTACGAGTTATTAAAAAAACATAACAAGTTTATTTGGTCTAGGGAATGCAATGAAGCATTCATGAAAGTGAAACAAATGTTAGCCGCAAAACCCATGTTAATGCATTATAAACCGGATGCACCCCTATGGCTTTATTGTGACGCATCCCCTTATGGGGTGGGGGCAGCACTGGTACAGAAGGGCGAGGGGGGTGATCTGCCAGTGGCGCACGCGTCGCGAGCTCTCACACCGCCCGAACGAAATTACGCACAAATATGTCGTGAAGGGCTGGCAATCATTTTTGGCGTTCAAAAATTTCATCATTACCTTTTTGGTAGACGCTTTACCTTAGTTACGGACTGTAAACCGTTGGCGCATATTTTTAGCCAGCATAAAAGTATCCCACAAATGGTGGCGGGGCGCTTGCAGCGCTGGGCGGTAATTTTAAGCGGGTACGACTATGAGATAGCTTGTGTTAAATCGGAGCAAAACTGTTTAGCTGATAATTTGTCACGATTGCCGTTAGAAATCATAAAAGACGAACAAAAAAATAAGGAATCGTGCGAATTTTTGAATTTTATAGATGACGGTATATCGATAAACCATCGCGATATCGCAAAAGCGACACGCCAAGATCCGGTTTTGCATAAAGTATTTAACTTATTAGGCCAAGGCTGGGAGTACTGTGGAGACGAAAACTTAAAACCATTTTGGCGCGTCCGCAATGCGTTAAGTCGTGAGCAGAATTGTATAATGTTTGAATACAGGGTGGTGGTACCTACGACTCTGCGCGCACGTGTGCTGCGCGAGTTACACGCAGCGCACGGCGGCGCGGTGCGCACGAAGGCGCTGGCGCGTGCCTATGTGTGGTGGCCCGGGCTGGGCGCGGACGTGGAGCGGGTGACCGCCGAGTGCGCAGCGTGCGCAGCGGAGCGCCCGGCGCCGGCACGGGCGGCCACGCATCCGTGGGAGTGGCCGCAAGTAGGGCTTGCAATTCGAATATTCGAATATTCGAATTTGTCGAATATTCGGCCTGTTTTGATATTCGAATATTCGGCCGCTCAGGTTTCGAATATTCGAATATTTTTTATTACTATAAAAAATCTATTTAATCCGCTGCAGTTACAGTTTCTGTGTGTTTTCCGGGTATTTACAGTGAATGAGTAATGGGTAGGTACCCAAATACGAAGGAAATAATATTTTTTACTGTATTCCTCTCGATAGACTTCGTGAATATAGTGAAACCTAACTCAATTTGAAAGAAAACGAAATCAAAAAGTATGTTATTTTTACGGTGCATAAGTTTTAAGTTAAAGGGTCATTCTGTTTATTAAGACTAAACCTTGCCCGCACTTATCGCAATTCTCAAATTTGATCATACCAAACCTGCCCAACTAGGTAATCTAACTATGCACCTTTAGCTGACGAATAATCCAGTAGTCAACTAACTTTTTCCCTTAAATATTCCAATATTATATAATTAAGCCGACCATTAATTAAGGCCTCTGAGTGACTACAAGTTAATTTAAATCAGAAAATAATTACCTACTAAAAAATAGTACATTTCGATGCTAGTGCGGAAGGTATGTCATTACTTCACGAGTACCGAGATATCTTGCCACGAGCCGCAGGCGAGTGGGAAGACTCGGGACGAGTGAAGAATGACATTTCCGCACGTGTATCGAACGACGTTTTTTAATACAGTTGCGAAAAAATAAGTAAAACATTGTTAATCGTACACTAAACAAAAGTGGTAACAGTGACAGCTCGCTTAGACGTCGTCTTTAAGTATATTATATCTATGGGCGTTTGGCAGCTATTCCGTTCCATTCAGACACCTTATTAAGAACGGAATTTTCAATATTCAATATTAAAAAATAAACGTGTTATAATGATGAAGAGGTAAGTATTAAAATATGAAATATGTATATTTTTCATATTCTTACATTAACAGTAGGTTTTTATGCTGATTACGACGTTTAAAGGAAACTAATATTAACACTCATCAATAAGTAGTCGTGAATTGGAACAAGTATAAATTTAAAAAAATTGGAAAAGTAAAAAGCACTAGTTCGACATAACCAACTTTCCGCACGCTAAACAGCTACGTAAAGTAGCACTTTGTGAGCAACTGTATTAAAAAATATCTTACATACCTAGGTTTGGTTTAGATGATTAAAGTTATATTATTTCACTCAACGGCGCATTTATAATAAAAGTTTTATCTAGAAATATTGAATACGTCTTATTTTGGCGTTTTACTTGTTTTTATAAATGTGGGCATCTCATAGTAGGATGATAAAATCTAGTCAATTAAGTGGATTTCTGCAAAATATCATTAGTTTTAGCAATATGTGAAATAAGCTTTTGAATAAAACGATAATAAACCGATTTCTCGTTCTTTTTCTTATTTTTTATAATATTCGAATAATTATTCGAATATTCGAATATGTCGTCAGAAAAAGTCGAATATTCGAATACCTGAAAGTTTCGAATATTTGCAAGCCCTAGCCGCAAGAGAGGTGGTATCGAGTACATGTGGACTTCCTAACGCCGACAGCTGGTACGTATTATTTTGTTCTGATTGATGCCTACTCCAAATGGATTGAGGCAAGCAAAATAAGAGGCACGCGCGCCGACGAGACCATTGCCTTATTACGCGAAATATTTGCTCGCTTCGGAAATCCTTACGAGTTGGTATCTGATAACGGACCACCGTTCACGAGTGGTCAATTCGAATCATACCTAAGGAAAGAGGGCATCAAGCACATCCGCATTTCCCCGTATAAGCCAAGCAGCAATGGAGCTGCCGAAAACACAGTCGGGTTAATTAAAAAATGCCTAAAAAAAGCGGAACGGGAGAATGCGAACGTGCATGAAGCATTGCAAACATACCTATTAACTCATCGTATAACTCCGCATTCTACAACAGGTAAGTCGCCAGCGGAACTATTATTAATGCGCACCATACGCAGTCGCTTTGATTTGCTGCGTCCAGACCCGAGAGAAGGAGTGAGGGAAGCTCAACGAAAGCAGATAGGTATGGATGCATTGCCGACTCGCGAATTTAAGGTGGGAGAAAAAGTTATGTATCGAGTTTATCAGCAAAACAAGCAATTCTGGGCAGCGGGTTCAGTCATCGAACGCCTGGGCCCCTTGACATACCGCGTAGAAGGGGCCGACAGACGTAGTCACAAAAGACATATTGATCAGTTGCTTAGCGATCGGAGCATTATCACGGAGGGCGTGAAAGGTACGAAAATGTTAACATGTTCTGACTCACAAGAATTGAATCGGGCTACCACGCTAGCTCATGCAATTCGGGCCACCACTGAGTCACTAAACCGTACAAGCAACGACAATAGCACGACTTCTGAATTAAATATACCTATTCAAAGACCGAAACGCATTCGTCGTCCACCGATAAGATACGGGTTTGAATAGACTCATAGTAAAAAAAAAATACAATGTTAGTATAATGGCAAGCTAAACGATTATAATCCTAATCGAATTGTGTTAAAGGCGTCTTAGACTAAGTCATAATATTGGTGTAAGTTAGACGGTCAGTATTCCCATGTTTAGTTATGTAATGAAGATTCTATTTAAATAAGTCATGGTCATTTAGTTCTTGTTGCCATAATGTGTAAACTTAATATCGCTTGTAATCGCCGACTGAGCAACACTAAGGTAACTTTTATAACATTACCTATAATAAATAATAAACGCCGTATTGTTTCGGAAAAGTAGTTTAGTGTGTAAAACAGATGTTGTATTTGGTTAGAATCATGTTACGAGTAGCAACAGATGCTGGATTGGCAATTGGCATACATACATATTGACACTTAGATTAGGTACCAATTGTCAAGTAGTACTTACAGTTAAGTTATTTTTTTGTAAGGGGGGAAGGATGCAATGTATTGAATAAGGGTAGGGTTAGATTTATGCGCCTACCTACAACAGAAAATAAATCAGTCTCGAATATACTTGCGTGCTGTGTTATTTAGCTCCCATTCCCAGTATATTACAGTAGATACCTCAGTTGCAGGAATGGGCGATGTCGCGATGTATTTATTTCCGAAGTCCTCGTGTATCAATTGTCTTATGTTTCTGTGGATGTGTCTTAATCCGTTATATTTAATTTTACCTGTATACGGTGAAAACATTGCGTAATTAAGGTCTAAGTTCGAGTCGATAAAATAAACATGTTCGAGGTCAACAGTGTTTCGGTGTAGAAGATGGTTAAACCACTTTACTCGGCAGTTATATAGTTGTGCTCCACATATGTAAGTAGGCGAAATTATAATGACATTCGTGTGTTTTATTAGTTCTAATTTCATTTTAATATCATGAACGATTTTTATGTAGTGGGCTGTAGTTAAAAAATCGTGCTCTCCGATAAGCAAGACACAGTAATCGTTCTGTGTGTAACTTTTTAGTCTAGTCTCGATATTTTTTAATAGTGTTAATACTCCAGCGCCTTGTGTACAATGATGATACCATTCGTAGTTTTCGTAATTAGATTTCATAATAGTTAACGTAGTTATTATTTGTTTCGGTACCTAAAATGCACAATTTAGGCTTAATTACATTGGGTATCCGTAAGCATGCTTTATTCGTGAGTGCGTTAGCGTAGCTCTTTCCTTCAGTAATATTGCCAGTTATCTGTGACATGTTTTGCCGTGGCAGGTCAGTCCTGCAGCTCGCTGGTTGTTTGGCAGGCTGACGTGACGGAGTGTGTGTTAAATTAATATCTGTATTGTGCTTCATGCTAGTCAACGATGTGTTTTTTTTTTGCCGGTGTACTGCTTCGTCTGCTCTTATTAATTGAGGTTGGACTGGTAAGTGAAAGTGCAACTTTTTTATACGTGTTATTTTTCTTCACAAGTGTTTCTAATTGTATGCGTAATGCATTATTTTCTGATGATAAAGTACATATTTCTTCATGAGCACTTTGTAATTCGCTTTGTAAACCGTGTACTTGATTTTTCAAAGTTTCAATTTCCTCATTATCTATCGAAAACTCTGGCATACTGTAGACACTGTCATTCATAAGGTCTATTTCTGATTGCAAGCTTGTATTCAAGTAGCAAGATTCAGGTGACGAGCAGGACGTGTCTGACGGCAATATCGGCCATCGGCCAACGTCGTCGTTGAGTGACATTGTCATGAGTGAGTGACAGGTCGATGCTTGGAGAGGCTGGCGGCGGACTGGTTGCATTATTTAAGCCTACTCGTAATTGACGGTTGTCATTTGGCGACGCTGGTAGCGGACTTGCCACATCTTCTGAGCCTTGAGTGTGTACGCTTTGAGATGTTGGTGGCGGACTTACTGCATTTTTTTGGGCGTCTAATTGAGGGCTGCCATTTGACGATGTTGGTGGCGGACTTGACGCATCTTCTGAGCCTTGAGTGTGGAGTGTGGACGCTTCGAGATGTTGGTGGCGGACTTACTGTATTTTTTTGGGCGTCTAATTGAGGGCTGCCATTTGACGACGTTGGTGGCGGACTTGCCACATCTTCTGAGCCTTGAGTGTGGGCGCTTCGAGATGTTGGTGGCGGACTTACTGCATTTTTTAGGACCTCTAATTGAGTGCTGCCATTCGACGATGTTGGTGGCGGACTTGCTGCATCTTCTGAGCCCTGAGTGTGGACGCTTTGGGATGTTGTTGGCGGCCTTACTGCATTTTTCCTTGATAATTTGCTCTAGTAGTATAGGGGCCCTGAGGCGTATTTAATGTACCCGGTGCGCAAATGGTAGAGGGACATAGAGGCGTATTTACTTGTTTAATCGAGATATCTTTTTTCTTTCTCATCGTTACATTGTTGGGTCAATTTCAACAGTACTAGTTTTTTGTGTCATTCCGGTGTAATTCTTTATTTACGTTTCTTCGATGTTTCTTTTAATGTCAATCGACACCTCAGACTGTTCTTTGATAAGCCTCTTACAGAGCACTTGATATCTTAAGCCTTTTGAGAATTATCGAAGATTAAAAAAAATTACTCGCACGTGAATGATAAGTATACACAGGAATGATATAACACTCCACCTGAATGACATTTTTCCACCGGAATGAAAAAAATGACTCGCACGTGAATGATAAGTATGCAAAGGAATGATATAACACTCCACCTGAATGACATTTTTCCCAACGGAATGAAAAAAATAAACACAGGAATGATATCTATACACTAAAATGAGAAAAATGCTAAGAACTGCCAAGTTCAATAATTAACCGAAAATTTATTTCGAATGCCCATGTTCTATCTAGCATATCGAGTATTTCTTTAAAAAGTGTCACTTTTACTAAATTATGGGCACAATTTATGGTACTTCTACTCGAGATAACAAGCTCTTTCAATTTAAAAACGAAAAAATTGTCCCACAAATTTAATAGGTACAATTTTAGAATTTCCATTTGAGTTACCGCAATACAAAGCCTATAGAAATAAGCAATACAGTAGAAAGTACAGTACGACGATGAAGCTCACGAATTTCCTGAAACTGCGCCAGTAATAAAGAAGTCGTTTTACATGGATGATCTAATGGTAGGACATGAAAACATAGAATTAAAACATAGAAGAAACGAAGAAAATGTGCCATGAAATCAAAGAAATAATGAGAAGAGGAGGATTTCAAATGCAAAAATGGTCTAGTAATTCCGATGAAGTTTTAGAATATTTGAAAGAAGACAATAGTACAAGAGACACGCTAGAAATCAAAATGGACAAAATAATAAAGATTCTTGGTTTCACCTGGAATAGACAAGACTTACCTGAGAAGTTAGAAATTACAGTAAACTTACCTGAGATGAGAAGTCCTATAACAAAGAGGTCTGTTATAGGACTGTCACCTGTAATAATAACTGTTAAAGTTTTAATTCAGAAGTTATGGTTGAGTCATCTGGGTTGGGATGATGAGTTACAATCGGACTTGACAGACGAGTGGATTTGCTATAGGGAACAACTGATACATTTACAAAACGTCAAGGTTCAGCGTTGGTTAAACATGACACGAGAAGATGATCACATTGAGCTGCACGGATTTTCAGATGCATCCACTCAAGCAGCCGTGACGTACTTGAAGGTTGTTACAGGTAGTGTAGTACACGTCTCTATGATCGCGTCTAGAACTAAAGTCGCACCATTGAAGCAACTTTCTGTTCCAAAATTAGAGCTTTCTGTGCAGCCTTATTAGCAGAATTGATCAGTGATGTCGCAGAAATTCTGAAGATTCATAAAAATAAAATATTTGTTTGGACGGACTCAATGGTCGTACTAGCTTGGCTGCAATCTCAACCTAGTCGCTGGAAAACATTTGTAGCAAATAGGACAGCAGATATTACACGATTGAGAGATAATGATCGTTGGAGACATGTGCAATCTGCTGACAATCCTGCGGACATCGCGACAAGAGGAGTCAAAGCTCAAGAATTAGCTACACAAGATCTGTGGTGGAGTGGGCCAGAATGGCTTAACCTGTCCTGTCCCACGAGCATTGACTTAAATGAAAGTTGCTTTAATAATGTATGTATTGGCCTATCCTTTTTGACCCATATTTGAGCCCGTGGGAGAGGACAGGTTAAGAGAGATCAAGTTGAATATGAAAAAAGAGAAATTGCACAAACAGAATTAGAATCAAAAACGACATGTCATGTACTTGTAGATGAAAAGCCTATATGGGAGAGATTTTCAACAATGTCACGAATGAAGAGAGTGCTAGCTTCCATCATCATCTCAGCCATAAGACGTCCACTGCTGAACATAGGCCTCCCCCTTGGACCTCCATACGTGCCGGTTGGAAGCGACCCGCATCCAGCGTCTTCCGGCGACCTTAACAAGATCGTCTGTCCATCTTGTGGGTGGACGTCCTACGCTGCGCTTGCTAGTCCGTGGTCTCCACTCGAGCACTTTTCGACCCCATCGGCCATCTTCTCTGCGTGCAATGTAACCTGCCCATAGCCACTTCAGCTTGCTAATCGGTGGGCTATGTCGGTGACTTTAGTTCGTCTACGGATCTCCTCATTTCTGATTCGATCACGTAGAGAAACTCCGAGCATAGCCCTCTAAATAGCTCGTTGAGCGACTTTGAGTTTTGAGATGAGGCCGATAGTGAAAGACCACGTTTCGGAGCCGTAAGTCATCACTGGTAACACACATTGATTAAAGACTTTCGTCTTGAGGCACTGAGGTATGTCGGACCATGGTATAATAATATACTCCGCCTGGTACTCTATTCCGAGATTCGCGTATGACCTAACTGACACGGGCCTACGTCATCATGCTGTTTACAGGTTCTCAAACTTTAAAATGTGGGAGAATTTTAACCAACGGTGAAAATTATTTTAACGGCATTAATTTTAAGTTATTCATGTAGAAACATAGTAAAATAAAACAAATCTAATGTATTAAATTAAACTGTATTTATCTATACAAGACAAACGTTTGAAAAACTAATTCACAGTTACACATTAATTACCAAGCTTACGACGTGAAAAGTTTGGAAAACACTGCGACTGCTGACACTGAGCGAGAAGGAAATAACAATTAACACGCGTTCGACAAGGATGACGGTCAGTGCATGAAGTTATCTAGATCCGAATTGTCAAATGTGACAGCGCTATCTTGTGTTGCCAGTAATGTAATCAGAATTACCCGAACGTCTGAAATTTCTTTTGTGAATCGGAAGATATTGCTAACGAATAATTAAAAATGACGTGTTATTGTAAAATTTAAGATAAAATACATATAAATGAAAATTATAAAATGATAAAGAAATATTTTAACTTATTAACCATAGGTATAATGTACCCATGTAACATGTTATGTTGAAATAAAGTGGCAATGTTATTGTGACGTAGGCCCGTGTCACTCTGGGAATTGAAGACCATGTTTTATTAGACCATGTGTCGGACGAAAAGACATTACGTAGTTTCCCGAACGCTGCCCAACCGAGTTGGATTCGGCGGTTGACCTCTTTCTCGAAGTTGGACCTACCTTGGACTACTTGTCCTAGATGTACGAGTCAACAACTTCGAGTACCGAGTTCCCAACAGAGACTGGGATGGGCACAACATTGGCATTTGACATAAGTTTCGTCTTGTCCATGTTCATTTTCAAGCCCACCCATTGTGAAACTCGGTTGAGGTCATCGAGCATCATGCTGAGTTCCTCCATCGACTTTGCCATGACTACGATATCGTCGGCAAACCGAAGGTGAGTGATGTATTCGCCGTTGATGTTGATGCCAAGTCCTTCCCATTCCAGGAGCTTGAAGGCGTCTTCCATTACGGCAGTAAACAGTTTCGGAGAGATAACGTCTCCCTGCCTTTGCTAGCCAGTGCTAGCTTATTGTAGAAGAATGTTGACCGAAAGAAAAAGAGAACTAGAAGAGAATAAACACATAACAGTTAAAGAAATGGAAAAAGTGGAAGAACAATGTATAAGGTTCTATCAAAATTTAGTATATGGAAAAGATATAAACGATTTGAAGAAAGATGGAAGAGTTAAGAAAAGAAGTACCCTAATCACACTTGCACCTTTCTTAGACGAGAAAGGTTTGCTAAGAGTGGGAGGACGTCTTCAAAATGCCTCAATGTCTGAAGAGACAAAGCATCCAATTATTATTCCACGCAACCAACATATTACAAAATTAATTGTTAGTGAGGCCCACACTAGAACACTTCATGGTTGGAACCAGTTAATGATGACTTACGTGAAAACCAAATATTGGGTTATCGGCTTAAAGTCATCCATTCGAAAATGCATTTACAATTGCAAGACCTGTGTTGTAGACAAAGCTAAAGTCAAGAATCAGTTCATGGGCCAGCTGCCAACAGTCAGAGTTAACCAAAATCGTCCCTTTTTAAATAGTGGCGTTGACTATGCTGGACCTATTTTAATGAGAACATCTAAAGGCCGAGGACATCATGCGACCAAGGGATACATTTGTTTGTTCGTATGCATGGCTACGAAAGCTATTCATCTTGAGGCTGTATCGGATCTAACTTCACAAGCTTTCATAGCTGCTTTTAGAAGATTTGTTGCGCGCAGAGGCCATTGTAAATATATTTGGAGCGATAATGGTACCAATTTTATTGGTTCTGCTAAAGAGTTGAAATACATGTTCGAACCTGGGAAAAACAATTTACCCAGCGAGGTGGCAGAACTGCTAGCGACTGAAGGGACAACGTGGCACTTCATACCCTCAAGAATGCCTTCATACGGAGGCCTATGGGAAGCGGGAGTTCAGTCTGCCAAACGACATTTAGCCAGAGTAAATAAGGATACTAAACTGACTTATGAAGAATTAGCGACTCTGTTGACCCAGGTCGAGGCATGTCTAAATAGTCGTCCTCTTTGTGAAATAGACAGTACCACAAGAGTCCCACTGACGCCAGGACATTTTTTAGTGGGTGAGCCCTTGGTCAGTGTTACAGACTTAAATTACGAACACAAAAAAGTCAATATACTTACCAGATGGCAGTTAGTACAGAAGATGACACAGAACTTTTGGCGCCAAGGTACAGCCGGAATCTTATTTTGTCGGACTTGGCGGGGGCTTGGCAGTGCCCCCAAATAATACTTAAACACAAAAGTGAAGCTACTTTTGATATCATTCCGGTGTTATTTTCATTCTGGTGGGTATTAAAGCCATTTTACTACACCGAAATCACCGGAATGAAATTGGTGGAATGATAAACCGAGGTGAAATAAAATTATAAAAAAATAACTAAATCCCACATTCTTTAACTATCGCGACATTTAAACTCACAAGTACAAAATACACGATCTGTAAATATTTGAAAAATAACAAATATGAAACAAAAAACATATAGCAAACTCCGGAATGATATTTTTTTTGTCCCCGTAACATCGAAATGACATGACTCACGTGTGTAGCGGATCTATTCGGCATCACGTCGACGTCTTCTTGCGGTGAGAGCCGCGGCACAACTGACTCTCAAAGTGCGCAGGAGGCGGGGGGGCGTACGAAATCAAACTTAGCCAATAACCGTCGACGAAATTTGTCCGCGGTAATAAGGATAATTTTGCCGGACAAATTTCTTTACGCATAATAAGGGGGTTTATTAAAGAGTTAGTAAGCAAGTAATATTTTAAAGGGTTCTTTATTGATATGGTATTATAATGAACTAAAAACTAATTTGATATCTTGTATAGTTTTAGAGTTATGCGGCATTAAACAAGAATAACTGGGTTCCGGACAACCCACCTGAATGAAAAATTGGGCCTTTATATTTTTTTTTCAATGATTAAATTATTTCATATTTTAATATTAGTTATTGCCCGAGGTCGATAGCTAAGAGATGTTTCCAAAAAAAATAGTATATGACTATTTTGACTTTCTGCACCAGCGCACTAAGGGGTAAATTCACGATCTACGCGGCCAAAAGTCGATTTATCAAAACAATAAATACCTCTGCGATAACAGCTACCTGCGGTAGAGGACCCTTTAGAGGCTAGATAACAACCCCTCCCACCCTCGTATGCACTTTCTAATTCGTTTCACGTCAGTCGGAATTTGATCGTGTCACTTCGTGTATGTTACTTGTTCTCGGCGCTCTTAGAAAAGCAAAACTTTGACGGTGTGGTTTATTGTTTTTAAGAGATCAAGAGTGAAAAAAATCATGGATTCTGAAACAGCAGGTTAGTAATTTATAAGCAAAAATAAAAATATGCTTTATTTATTTGTTTTTGAGGCTAGGTTAATGCTCTGAAAGAGAGACTGTTTTTGAGCGTCATTTTTCGCAAAAAATAAACTTCACTCGTTAATAAGTAATACAATAGGGTGAGATCGAGCAGAATTGTTAACGACATGTTATAGTCTATTGTTTTGGTTATTATAATTTAAAAAAAGACTTTCCGCATGCTTCCGCCAAATCATAATTTTTATACTTTAAAAATAATCCGCCATTTTACTCAAAAATAAACTTTTTTTTGTATTGAGTTTAATCGACATGTTTATTTGTTTTAGATGTACCAAATACGTCAGAAATGAAGATCGTGACTAGAAAACACATATTTGCAGGCGATTAAGGTGCAAGTAAAAGATCTTGATGTACGTATAAAATAGGGATTTAATATCCGAAACTGATACAAGGGTTTGAAGGGTTGATTTAAATAGTATGTAAGACGCGTGCGGCGTTGTGGCTGCCGCTGGAGCTAATGGAGTGTGGTGGGGTCCGTACCCCGCGCGCCCGCGCCCCGCGCGGTGTCTTGTTGTCGTAGACATGCTGGGGGGCCGTTGGAGGAAGCTGAGGGGTCGGTAGTACTGGCTGGCGCTGAAGCTTCTTCCAACATCTCATCATCGTCATCAGGGAGGGGGCACACCTTATTTAGTGCCCGTCGTTCGATCCCTCTGATGGTTCTAAAATCGCCTACCCTGGCGATTCCGTCCTTGCCATAGTATAGTCGATGGACACGTGCAAGTTTCCATCTCATGGGAGGTAGGTTATCCTCTTTGAACACTACCATAGCGCCTTCCTTGAGATCTCTGTAGGGATGTCTCCATTTTGTTCGTTTTTGTAGCTCTGAGAGGTACTCGTTTTTCCACCTCTTCGCAAAACTGTCACGCAGGGACTCGAGCAGCTGATAGCGCGTCTTTATGCCCTTTCCGGATGCAGCAGGAGGGGACGCCAGCGAAGTCAGAGGACGCCCGATGAGGAAGTGCCCTGGTGAGAGGGGAGAAAGGTCGCTGGGATTACATGTAAGAGGGGTAAGGGGTCGGGAGTTAAGGACCGCTTCAACTTCTGTGCAAAGGGTACTTAACTCCAGAAACGTTAAGCTAGAGTTACCTATTGTTCTTTTTAAATGATATTTTAAGCATTTAACATTGGCCTCCCACAGTCCGCCGAATGTGGGGGAATAAGGGGGATTGAATATGAACTGGATGCGCTCTTCGGCTGTGTAATTATATATGGACCTCATGCCTGCCTGTAATGCTCGTCCCAGTTCATTGTTTGCACCAACAAAATTAGTACCGTTATCGCAATAGATTTTACTAGGTCTTCCTCTACGCGAAATGAATCTGCGAAGGCAGGCAATGAATGCTTTAGCACTAAGGTCACTAACAGTTTCTAAATGGACTGCCTTAGTCCAAAAACAAATAAATATGCAAATGTAGCATTTGCTTATTCGATTTCCGCGTCCTATTTTGCTTGAAATTGGAAATGGACCACAGAAATCTGTTCCCGTTATAGCAAAGGGGAAGTTAGGAGTGATTCTACTAGCTGGCAGGTGGCCCATCAGCGGCTCCATGGCTTTGGCTCTAAGACGAGTGCATATTACGCAGCGGTGATATATGCTTCGTGCCAACGTTCTACCTCCCAGGGGCCAAAACTGGTCTTTGAAGCTTGCCAGGAGTAGCTGAGGGCCAGCATGCAGTAAGCGTAGATGCTCGGCTCGCATCAACAATTTCGTTAAGTAATGTTTAGCGTGTAGTAACACCGGGTGTTTTTTATCATAACTATATTCGCCATTATTAAGCCGACCACCTACTCTCAGCACGCCGAAGTCATCAAGAAACGGAGACAGCTGTAACATATGGGACGAGGTAAGTTTTTTATTATTTTTTATTAGTTTAAGTTCCTCTTTAAAGGACTCTGACTGAGCTAGCTTTATAAGGTAAGTTAAGGCTGAACTAAGTTCGTTTTCTTTAAGGGGTCCAACTGATCGATTATGTTTTTCTTTGATTTTACAATTACTTATAAATCTGTGTACATACGCAATTATTCTTTTTAAGCGTAATGAACTTGAATATTTTTTTATGTCAATTAAGTTCTTAGTTTCAGTGTTTTGATTTAATGTTGATTGTAATACTTTTATTTCAGGTAAAGCGGTCTCGGTGGTGGGGTTTTGCGGCCATTGAGATTCGTCATGTTTCAGGAAAGCTGGACCTTCCCACCACAAAGATGACTCGACAAGGAGACTTGGAGCTACTCCTCTCGAGGCCAAATCGGCGGGATTTTTATCAGTAGGTACATGTCGCCACGAGTCTCTCGAGGTAAGCTCACGAATCTCATTCACTCTGTTACACACGAATGTTTTAAGTATTTTAGGACTTGTTTTTATCCAGCCAAGTGCTACAGTGGAGTCGGACCAGAAAACATTTTCCTGTATGGAGCAACGGAGTGCTCCGCTGACCTTGGAAACGAGGCGAGCACCCAATAAGGCTGCTGCCAATTCAAGTCTCGGTATAGTCTGAACTTGAAGGGGACAGACTCGTGTCTTTGCGCAAAGCATTCTGACAGTTATGAAGTCTGAACTATCCGTGGTGCGTATGTATACGCAAGCTGCGTAAGCGTCTTTAGACGCGTCTACAAAACAATGGATCGCACAAGCGACAGGAGATGAGCATTGTACATGTCTAGGTACAGAAACTGAAAGCAAAGCATGCAAGTCGTTATGTAGTTTAAGCCACGTCTTCTTAATGTCCGCGGGTACCTCCTCATCCCAAGTCAACTTGAGAGACCACAGTTTTTGAAGTAAGATTTTAAGTGTTATAGTGCAAGCACTTAAGAGCCCAAGAGGGTCAAATATCTTACAAGTGTTAGATAAGATTGTTCTCTTTGTCACAATTTCATCTTTAGGAATTGGTTCTATCGCAAAGCTAAGATTGTCAGTGTTTGGTGTCCACTGCACACCTAGAACACTGGACTGTTTACTTAGGTTTAGATTGTCAGATTCTGCTGAATCCTTAAATATTTCAGGACAGTTGCTACGGAATTTATGCACCGGAAAGCATGCCGAATTAAGTGTGCCTACTACTCCGTTGAGTATGTGAGACAAAATTTCTTTACTATCCGCACCTGTTAAGATATCATCTATATAGCAATCACTTTTTATGACTTCAGATACTAAAGGATCCGGGCATTCTAATGCGAGCTCTAAAAGGCACCGTGTGCTTAAGAACGGTGCTGAGGCCGTGCCGTAGGAGACAGTATTTAATTGCAGCACTTCTAAAGGCTTTGTGTCATCTTCGCGCCACAATATTAACTGTAAGTTTCGTTGCGAAGCATGAATTAGGATTTGGCGATAACATTTTTCTATGTCTCCCGTAAAAACGTATTTATGTTGACGGAACCTGATCAAAATATTGAAGAGATCGTCTTGCACCACAGGGCCTACATATTGTATGTCGTTTAGGCTTTTTAAAGAGGCGCTTTTCATGCTGCCATCAAAGACTACTCTTAATTTCGTACTTTCACTATTTTCTCTTATAACGCAGAAATGTGCTAGGTAATAACCGAATTTCGGCTTATCGATTCGTGTGAGATGACCTAAAGACTCGTATTCATGTATAAAATCACTATATTGTTTTTTCAAATTAGGATTTTTATTTAATTTTTTCTCTAAGGTGTAAAATCGCTTGGCAGCACCTCGGTAAGAGTCACCTAATGACTTTTCAGGGTTCTCTTTCAGTGGCATCTGGACTGAGAATCACCTTAATCGCCTGCAAGTTTATGGCGACCTTTGGACTGCATGCCACGCGGGTCTCCACGGCGATCTACTTCCAGGGGAGTGCCCAATTCTTATCCTATCTTAACCTATCCTAGTTTTACTTTTTGTGCTTAGTGTACTTTATTCCAAAAGAAAATAAAAATAAAATTTTTTATTAAATTTTTAGATTCCGGTAATCAAGTCCTGTCACGGTCGCCATAAACTTGCAGGCGATTAAGGTGCAAGTAAAAGATCTTGATGTACGTATAAAATAGGGATTTAATATCCGAAACTGATACAAGGGTTTGAAGGGTTGATTTAAATAGTATGTAAGACGCGTGCGGCGTTGTGGCTGCCGCTGGAGCTAATGGAGTGTGGTGGGGTCCGTACCCCGCGCGCCCGCGCCCCGCGCGGTGTCTTGTTGTCGTAGACATATTTTATCTCTTCAAAAGTAAAAATTTACCTACATTGGAAGAAAAACTGTGTTCCTTAAGAGATCAACCTTTTTCTCATGAAGGCTGCACTAATGAGCAAATAGAATTATTTAAAAGCAATTTTGCTTATTTCAAGTCAGAATTTAAGACTAGATGGAGTAAAGCTCAGTATAAAAAAGACAGATTCATAAAAAACAATAATTCTTGGCTAGAAGGCTCTTTCGCGATTCCCGTTGCTGAAAGTCCGTTGTTTGTAGATATGCCAAAGGCAAATTTCGGCAACACGAATGATGGAAACACCAGCAGAAGGTTTTTTGATGATCCAAAATTAGCATCAGATATAACTGGAATCAGTTACGAGCTGATATATAGATTAAAAGTAATTTTAGAGACGATATCAAGCTGCCACAAAATTGACTCTGAAAAATACGACAGTTACGCAAAGGAAACAGGAGAACTATATATCAAATTATACGGATGGCATCCCATGACGCCCACAATGCATAAGATACTAGTCCATGGTGCTGTTATTATAAAAAAATGCGTTACTACCCATTGGACAGCTCACTGAAGAAGCTGCAGAAGCGCGTAACAAGCATTTCCGATCTTATCGACTTGATTTCGCAAGGAAGTTTACGAAAGAAAGCTGCAACACGGATATTTTAAATCGCTTACTTTTGAGTTCCGACCCCTTACTGAGCTGCAGGAGAAAAGTAAAAAAAACGAAAGCACAGTACTTTCCCGCCAGAGACGATAGAATTGCTATTGCCTGCCGATCCGAACCCAGAGTGCTCTTCCGGAAGCGAAGAAGAAAACATCATAGCAGAGACTGTAGCTTAATATGGCAACTGGTTTTATTTCAGTAATAAATTATTATACACATTTTACTATATTTTTAATTTTTTCCTCTTTTGTGCAGATGTCGAAATTTTACATATCAGTAGAATTTTGAAAAAAATACCCTATAAATTAAAAAAAAATATCATGAAACAGTTGTTTCAACTTCATAAAACGTTCAAAAATACAAAAACCCGCAAAAATAATTTTGGCCCCGTAGATCGTGAATTTACCCCTATGTGCAGCGTTTTCAGTCTTGCCATCAAATTTTATTGCTTGGGATATTCACCCTGTTGTTATCTATATTCTTATTTATATTCTCTGGTATTTTTTTTCCTATGGTGGTATTCGGAGTGTTTTTTCCAGTGCGACATTCTAGACATGCCCATTTTTTTTTACTATCCTCCGTCATAAGTGAGAAAAGCTTTAACCGGCCTGCGCATTCCGTATCATAAGTTCTTTTGCATCTTGAGCATTTCAGAGTGTCTTTGTTTTGTACGGACAATTTACACTTACTGCATATTAGCGACATCTTGCGGTTAATATATGGCTTAGGTACTTAATTCTAACGCGAATGTGGTGTGAAGCTAGTATTCGCTATGTTAGGTGCGAAGTAATTCACCCTGTTTACAGTAGATGGCGTGCAAAAAGCGAGTCATATGTCCGATGCGCTTGAGTGCCTAGTAGCTGTTTCTAGTTGATATAGTTTAGCACATGTATACTAGATCGAGTGACGTTTTCAGTGACGGCGGTGTACTGTTTGTCAAGTGGGTACGCGTGTGGTTCCACTTGTTGCCGGTAGATGACGTGTAGATCGGTCAGCTGATATGTCAGCTGGGTTTTGTTTACATGCACCGTCAATGAATTAAATTTAATATCCAACGGCCGTTTGTTAAAGTATTTTTGGTATATCGGCACTAGTTTCTCACTTAAGTCACGATGTAGTCACTATTAATCGTCAACAAAGTATAGTTATTTACACTGTTTCTATAAAGTATTGCTAAGCTTACAATTCACGGTAAAAAGCACTGGTGTCTCACACGGAATTATAAATGTTAATATTTATTGTTTGTGCACACATATAATGTTCAATAACATTCACAGTGAGTAATTAACTAATAGTCTTGCATTTTTATCGCGTAGCACACTTGTACATCGTTATTAACTATTTTTAACAATATTTTACACAGAGCTAATGTTATCGTTGGCAGTAGCGCCATCTTGCTTCTAAATCATCATCTTGCGCTAAAACAAGTAGATGACGAAAAATGTTGGTTAAGTAGATCAAAGTTAACATTGGTTAAATTAGGTGTTTGCTTAGATTTGCAAATTCCAAGTGTTTTCAAAAATTTCCACACTTTAGCCGGATTTCCATTTTCAACCGAACTGTGTATACGACGCCTCTGTGCATCACGACATATAGTGCTACAGCGATTGCGCAGAGTATGATATTTAAGTTTATTCGCCTCAGTGCTATTAGCTTTATATCTCGATTTGGCCTGATTCTTCCTTTCTATAAGAGTCTTAATATCCGCACTTAGCCAAGGAGCAGGCAGATGCTTGACTTTTATTGCACGTATGGGAGCATGAACGTCGAATAGTTGTATTAGAAACGAATTAAAAAGTTCAACTTGATCATTTACTGAGCCAGCCTGAGATATACTACTCCAATCAATTTTAGAAGCGTCCTCACGTAGCTTTTCCAAATTCAACCTACTAAAACTGCGTTGCAATAGAATTTTTGATTTTGATTTGGGAGGACGAATTTTGTAAGAAAGATAGAGAAGATCGTGATAGGAGAAGGCATCCGCGGAGTATTGTCCAAATTTTGCAACATGGGAAGTCGAAGAAACAATAGTTAAGTCAAGAAGTGAAGGTGTACAATTCGGAAAATGGTGCGTAGCATCTGAAGGAAGGATAGTCAGGTTGCATGATTCAACCAGGGACTTAAGACGCATAGATCGGCTATCGTTCTTCAGAAGACACGTATTAAGATCACCCATAACTATATGATGATGATAGGATGTCATGAGGTCTTCGAGGAGCTTTTCGAGAGCAGCGAAATAATTTACATGAAGAGAAGGGGAATAAAAAACGCCCAGTAATAGTTTAGAATGGGACAGAGAAACATCGAGAAACATATATTCTGCGGAGTCAGAAGTAGAAGAACTAGGGGACACGCCATGGTATAATAATATACTCCGCCTGGTACTCCATTCCGAGATTCGCGTATGACCTAACTGACACGCGCCTACGTCATCATGCTGTTTACAGGTTCTCAAACTTTGAAATGTGGGAGAATTTTAACCAACGGTGAAAATTATTTTAACGGCATTAATTTTAAGTTATTCATGTAGAAACATAGTAAAATAAAACAAATCTAATGTATTAAATTAAACTTTATTTATCTATACAAGACAAACGTTTGAAAAACTAATTCACAGTTACACATTAATTACCAAGCTTACGGCGTGAAAAGTTTGGAAAACACTGCGACTGCTGACACTGAGCGAGAAGGAAATAACAATTAACACGCGTTCGACAAGGATGACGGTCAGGGCATGAAGTTATCTAGATCCGAATTGTCAAATGTGCACAGCGCTATCCTGTGTTGCCAGTAGTATAAACAGAATTACCCGAAAGTCTGAAATTTCTTTCGTGAATCGGAAGATATTGCTAACGAGTAATTAAAAATGACGTGTTATTGTAAAATTTAAGCTAAAATACATATAAATGAAAATTATAAAATTATAAAGAAATATTTTAACTTATTAACCATAGGTATAATGTACCCATGTAACATGTTATGTTGAAATAAAGTGGCAATGTTATTGTGACGTAGGCCCGTGTCACTCTGGGAATGGAAGACCATGTTTTATTAGACCATGGGGACACGCTAATGATTGAATAGGGGGTGTACGAACGGAGATAAATCGCAACCCCGCCGCCACCTCTCCCGGAGCGGTCGTGACGAATTAAATTGAAACCGGGTAGCGAAAAAGACGTAGAAGGTAGCGCAGGCCGGAGCCACGATTCAGATATTAAGATAGCATGAATATTCTGTATATCAAAAGAAATTAAAAGGTCGCTATAATGAGCAGGGATGCTCTGTGCATTTAAATGTACAACGTTAAAATTTTTAGCTAATTTATTAAATTGTAAATCAAGAACGTCGTGAAGTGAAGGAGGCAGACTATGGAAACTATCTTCACCTTCAGAAGAGAAAGACAGATAATTATCACTGTTATCGCTTAATGTAGACATATATGTGACGTCCAGGCTCCGTTGTGTACTGGGTGATCAAATGAAACAACTGTTATCACTTGTGCACTCCGCCAGCAGCCACCCACTCGCCATGACACTTCTCCACGGAGTGAAGCTAGCGGGTAGTTGCGTCGTACTGTTTATTGTGTAATCGTCACATCTCTCCCTTTTTATAACGATTTATTTATTTTACTTTATATATTTATCATGCAACAATAGTTCAGGCGGCGTAGCACGGTCGCGTTTTTATCCCTTGTCACCATGCCTGTCACGTTCTAACAAGTATGTAAGTGCGAAAGGGACGCGCATAGTGATAGACGATAAAAATGGAACCGTGCTGCGCCCACAGTTTATCGTATTATCTTATACTCGCTAGGTTAATTTATTTTTCCAATCTAGGTATACTACCACCGGTTCGGAAAGATTAACCTCAGACCCGAGAAGAACCGGCGTAAGAAACTCGGCGAAGTGTGGATGTATTCATTTTACAACAGTGAAATAATAAATATTTTCCAACACTAGCAAGCCTTTAAATCTGTAAAACTATTATTTTACTTTTACAATTTCTTCTTAGGTGTCAGTCCCTCTCCTTCTCCTATTTGCAGTTTTGAGTTTTTTGGTCAATTGCTTATAACTCAAAGATTTACTTTAAACGCCTTAATTACTACATTTTCCTTTTGATGCTTACACATTTCCAGGTATTTCCATTAGCATACAATATAATATTTTACTAATTAATACCTATTTCATGATTTAGGTACAATAACATTGTAAGCTTGCCAAGCGTCTTGGACATTAGTTACTTATTGGCAATAACTGATTGACTCAGTTTTACTTGTCTTGTATGATGTTAATATATATAATGCAATTTAAAATACTTGTAGATAATCCAAGGTCAAATAAAGTAGGAATGTTACATTCGTTGTAGAGGTACCACGTCAAGTATGATTTTACTTGTGAATAGGTTAAGCAGACAATAATCTATATAAATATATTTATATATTATTAATTTGTTAGGTACCTACTAAGATTTACCTGCCTATTTGACCATTATTATTATTAATTGCATTGCATACATATCTAATTATCGTTCTTTAATTATAATACTTGAATAATATAATCTTGACATCAATTAATCCAAATATTTAGGTATTTCAAACATTTTATTGCTCAAAAAGTAACACAGCAAATATAATATCGAATGTAATATTATTCTATCAACTTACTTATGCGAAGAATCATAATTACAATTTATGTTATGAAAATAACGTAACACCTTACTAATTGAAAGCTGATTTTTCAATTGAATTGTGACCAGTAAGTATTGTATTATTATTTCCACAATAATTACTGTCAGACTATCACATAAATATTATTATTTGTACTTATACACTTTTTCTTCGGTTTATTTCAATTACTTGCAACATATTTTATAAACCTGAAACATAGGTATACACCTTGTATGTCTGCTTCCTATCCTGCCATTGGTAAGTATGTCATTTAACTTCAATAAACATCTTCCAACGAACCAATGGAATTACATTATTCTAACCATGATCCCATGAAATACTGAGTACACCAGAGTACAGTTCGAATGTTTAGGTACTTTACCATTTTATAGTTACGTTTAACGTTTCTAAATGATAAGACCTAGGCTTTTGGTCTTTTGAGTCTTAGTGCTCAATTAGTACAATAAATGTGTACTCTTGGGTAGATCAATAAAGTGGTTCAAGCTACAACTTTAATCTACTAGTTTTACTTAATTAGTTAGCCTCAACAAATTAAACATCAGGCAAACTGTCATTGAGAGCGATCAAAATCACGGTTAATTCGAATACTTATTGTTTTTATTTTATAATGTGTAGGTACCTACACACAGTATTTAGTTATTTGTTTCTGTTTTGATTTAATGTATCGATTCTGAGACAATGTATAATTTCTAATGTATGTATTGTCTCAACCGCATACCTAAGAGTTTTGGCATCCTTAATTATTGTAAGTTTATGCATGTGACTGAAATAAGGAAATATATTTGCCGGTAAAGTGCCTTTTTAATTACACTTAATTATAATTAGTCATCACATCACACACATCACTCATCTTCATCTGAGTAGGTGTACCTACTACCTAGGTAGTTAAAAAGGGACTTCGTCATCTACACTGTTAACCGACAAAAGTCGTATGTCTATTTACAAGACATTAGGTTAACTGCTGGTCACTAGAGTTTTTTCTGTTAGTACCTTAGTCATGGTTGCCTTGGGTATAGTTTCGTAGTTTAGTTAAGTAAGCAGTGCTTCCTCACCGTGTAAGGCTCCCCGCATCGCCACTTCAGTTTTTACAGCATTGACTTTAGGTACTACATGACATGATGTAGGCCCAGCGTCTATTTACGTACCTGTTGTACTTGGGTTTGTAATTGAGCTTTGCTCTGATTATTATTCTATAGAATCATGTATTCCGGCTCTAAAATAGATTGGAATTGGGATTTATTATATGAAATCTGAGTCATATACGATTTTGAAGAATTGTATATCCTCATCTATTTATAGGTTTTATTTGGGCAGTTTAGGCATGCCTCTGTGTTCCACAATTTACACGGCTACTTACGCATAATGCATTATTACTCTTATCCTGGTCACCTGCTTGTTTCTCTTAAACTATAATTTAACCTGTCTTCTAACTGTTCCAACAGGATTGCTACAACAATCTTTAACCGGAATACCGTCTAAGTCGTCGTATAATATATTTTTATATATACTTTGTCCGTTTTTATTTAAGCTGATACATTCGGTTCTTACCCATACGAACATCTGCAAAATGCAGTTAATTTATGATACGGGTATAGGTTAGAAGAGAAGAAGGTTAAATTGTAATACTTTACAGAAAATTTTTCCAACTGGCGTTTTTTTTTTTTTATAATTGAAATCTACTCTGAATCTACATTAGCAGATATGCCTATTCCCGAGGCCATCCATCTATACCTACGCCTTAAGTTAACTGGAACAGTAGGCAGAGGCACTAAACTGCTTATTATATAATTTCGAATTCAGTAAATACATTACATAATAGGAGGTCACTCTATACTAACATAATGCCAGTTTATGACTATTTTGCCTCCCTATTAAGTTTTGGTGGGCTAAAGAATCCCTCTAATGGTGGTATCTAGGACATTTTGAATGACCTAAAACAAGATACTATCGTTAGTACCAACCAACACTATATCGCGTCAGTTTACTTTTAAGTACTATGTTGTACTAATTTGGACGACCTATAACAAAAGGTCCTATCGTTAGTACCAACCACCACTATCGCGTCTACTAGTCTAGTTACTAGGTACGTTTGACTCTTTTGGTTTGTTAGTACCAGTTGAACATTCAACCCACTACTTATTTATTTTGCTAGTACCAGTTGAAAGTTCCAACCTACTAATTATTTGTTTTGCTAGTACCAGTTGAAAGTTCCAACCCACTAATCATTTGTTTTGCTAGTACCAGTTGAAAGTTCCAACCTACTAATTATTTGTTTTTCTAGCAACAGTTGAACAAACAACCTACTAATTATTTGTTTTGCTAGTACCAGTTGAACAATCAACCTACTAATTATTTGTTTTGCTAGTACCAGTTGAACATTTCAACCTACTAATTATTTGTTTTGCTAGTACCGGTTGAACATTTCAACCTACTAATTATTTGTTTTGCTAGTACCGGTTGAAAGTTTCAACCTACTAACTATTTGTTTTGCTAGTACCAGTTGAAAGTTTCAATCTACTAACTATTTGTTTGGCTAGTACCAGTTGAAAGTTTCAACCTACTAATTATTTGTTTTGCTAGTACCAGTTGAACATTTCAACCTACTAATTATTTGTTTTGCTAGTACCGGTTGAAAGTTTCAACCTACTAATTATTTGTTTTGCTAGTACCGTTTGAAAGTTTCAACCTACTAATTATTTGTTTTGCTAGTACCTGTTGAAAGTTTCAACCTACTAATTATTTGTTTTGCTAGTACCGGTTGAACATTTCAACCTACTAATTATTTGTTTTGCTAGTACCGGTTGAAAGTTTCAACCTACTAATTATTAGTTTTGCTAGTACCGGTTGAAAGTTTCAACCTACTAACTATTTGTTTTGCTAGTACCAGTTGAAAGTTTCAACCTACTAATTATTTGTTTTGCTATTACCAGTTGAACATTTCAACCTACTAATTATTTGTTTTGCTAGTACCGGTTGAAAGTTTCAACCTACTAATTATTTGTTTTGCTAGTACCGGTTGAAAGTTTCAACCTACTAATTATTTGTTTTGCTAGTACCTGTTGAAAGTTTCAACCTACTAATTATTTGTTTTGCTAGTACCGGTTGAAAGTTTCAACCCACTAATTATTTGTTTTGCTAGTCCCGGTTGAAAGTTTCAACCTACTAATTATTTGTTTTGCTAGTACCGGTTGAAAGTTTCAACCTACTAATTATTTGTTTTGCTAGTACCGGTTGATTGTTTCAACCTACTAATTATTTGTTTTGCTAGTACCAGTTGAACATTTCAACCTACTAATTATTTGTTTTGCTAGTACCGGTTGAAAGTTTCAACCTACTAATTATTTGTTTTGCTAGTACCGGTTGAAAGGTTCAACCTACTAACTATTTGTTTTGCTAGTACCAGTTGAACGTTTCAACCTACTAATTATTACTTATACCAACTGCAGCACAGATGTGATGTACAGTTTACTTCTTGCAATTTATTTTTCTTGTTAGTCCGACTCCGACTTCCCTAGTAGCATTTTCGTTGGGGCCTACGGTGCCAACGGTAGGGAAAACGTTGGGATGAGGTTCGTTCCGTAGCCAACATTAATTTTGTATTGGCCCACCATCGCATTTACCAACATTCGCTGTGGCACAGATGCCCAACAATGGGCCTTTGTGTATTTTGGTACCGTTGGCTAAACAACGATAATATTCGTTGGCCCAATGATGACATATATCGCATTTACCAACATTGGCAGTGGCAGTGATGCCCAACAATGGGCCTTTGTGTATTTTGCTACCGTTCGCTAAACAACGATAACATTCGTTGGCCCAATGGTGACGAATACCGCATTTACTAACATTGGCTGTGGCACGGATGCCCAACAATGGGCCTTTGTGTATTTTGGTAACGTTGGCTAGTCAAGGATATCATCCGATGGCCCAATGATGACAAATATCGCATTTACCAACATTGGCTGTGGCACTGATACCCAACAATGGGCCTTTGTTTATTTTGGTAACGTTGGCTAATCGACGATATCATCCGATGGCCCAATGACGACAAATATCGCATTTACCAACATGGGCTGTAGCATTGATGCCCAACAATGGGCCTTTGTGTATTATGGTAACGTTGGCTAATCAACGATATCATCCGATGGCCCAATGATGACAAAAATCGCATTTACCAACATTGGCTGTGGCACTGTTGGCCAACAATGGGCCTTTGTTTATTTTGGTAACGTTGGCTAATCAACGATATCATCCGATGGCCCAATGACGACAAATATCACATTTACCAACATTGGCTGTAGCATTGATGCCCAACAACGGGCCTTTGTTTATTTTGGTAACGATGGCTAATCAACGATATCATCCGATGGTCCAATGACGACAAATATCGCATTTACCAACATTGACTGTAGCATTGATGCCCAACAACGGGCCTTTGTGTATTTTGGTAACGTTGGCTAATCAACGATATCATCCGATGGCCCAATGATGACTAATATCGCATTTACCAACATTGACTGTGGCACTGATGCCCAATAATGGGCCTTTGTTTATTTTGGTAACGTTGGCTAATCAACGATATCATACGATGGCCCAATGACGACAAATATCGCATTTACCAACATTGGCTGTAGCATTGAGGCCCAACAATGGGCCTTTCTGTATTTTGTTACCGTTCGCTAAACAACGATAACATTCGTTGGCCCAATGGTGACGAATACCGCATTTACCAACATTGGCTGTGGAACGGATGCCCAACAATGGGCCTTTGTGTATTTTGGTACCGGTGGCTAAACAACAATAACATTCGTTGGCCCAGTGAGCACAAATATAGCATTTACCAACATTGGCTGTGGCACTGACGCCCAACAATACCAGTTGAGTTTGCTTGTGGCGTCACTAGATGGCGTTACTGTCTCCAAACATCGAAGTTATAGTTATTTTCTCGATTATTCCGGATATAATCATAATATTTTTTAAAAGTAACTTATAAATCTAATAGCTATAACTATAAAATTTATACATAAATTTAAAAAATTGTATTTTACCAACATTTTCTCAATTTAAATCTCAAAAAACATAAATCTCGCTTACGAAGTTTCGAAGTGCGGTTAGTATATATACAAATTAGAGTGTATAGTAAGTGTACTTGCTTCGGCAGTACATATACTAAAATTGGAACGATACAGAGAAGATTAACAACAACTGCTGCCTAGCCTAGGGCCTTCATGTGGATACAACCAATACCTACCGTAGTGTAATTGTAATATTTATCAGCAAAGGCCCAACGTCGTATTACACAACCACTTACTTAACGTAGGGTAACTGTAGGACTCGTAAACAAAAGCCCATTACATAATTAAACTGTAGGCACACTATAAATTACACAACTATTTACCTACGGTAGTATTGTAAGAATCCTATACAAGGCCCAACGTTAAAGTTACAATGTTGGCCCTTTGTGGGACAAGCTGTGTTGGGCCTTCAACCTGGTGCACGACTACCTACCGACCTACCTGACTTGCCGTTGGGTAATTGTTGAATTTGCAAACAGAAGCACAACGAAAAAATTGCCCTTTTTTATTTTTTTGCAGTTGGCCCTACAGCAAGCCATACGGCCAAATGTAACAATTAACCAACCATCAAACAAAAGTGTATAGGACCAACCACGGCCCAACCAAAACCACCACCGTTGAATAATTGTATGATTTATTTAAATAGGCCCAACGAAAAAATTACTCTAATGGCCCTCTGTTGGGAATCTTGGGGAGGGCCTTTGTCGAGGGCCCTCCAGCAAATCGTACGGCCAAATGTAACAATTAACCAACCATCAAACAAATGTGTATAGGCCCAACCACGGCCCAACCAAAACCACCACCGTTGAATAATTGTATGATTTATTTAAATAGGCCCAACGAATAAATTACTCTTATGGCCCTCTGTTGGGAATCTTCGGGAGGGCCTTTGTCGAGGGCCCTCCAGCAAATCGTACGGCCAAATATAACGGTTGCCCAACTAATACGTAAACAAAGGCCCAACAAAATCCCTACAAGAAAATGCTATTAGGGTTACTACTCAATTCATTTGATGCCGAGTTTACGTGTCTACTCCTACAGTAAAACAATAACAAAGCCCTTGGCATTCATCAGTACATCGTACTTAGAAGTACGCTATCTATAGTTCTTGACTCACTTGACATCGTAAAGGTCCTTGATAATTTAACTGGTCCGTTACTTGCTAGCATTGTTTATGATCATAAACAGCACATACCTATGTATATATAAATACATGTTAAATCGACACCAAGTTAACATCGATTCATACCCATATCGTGCTATAAATAGCATTTCAATTGATTATAACTGGTTATTTTAACCGAACAATAATTCTTTTAGGACATAAGGTCCATAAAATGTATACAACTATACCGACTTGATATGCCGGTTTCTCTATACGTTCCCTCATGTAAAAATATCTTAGTATTTAATTACACGACTAAGTAGGTCGGTATATTTTAAGTATGAACGGTAAATACACAACTCATAATAATCATGATTTCCGCGAAGGTAGTTTGATTATTTACCCTTTATATCATATGAATTCTAATATACGATTTTGAGTCAGAAAATAAACCATGTACCATCTGTATTTGTAACACGCAAACCATCGGCATATTCGTTTCTGTCATTTCATGGAAAAATTCATGGCTAATACGTCGGTGCCACATCATAGGAATAATGTAACATGAGTACATTATTTTTTGTAGTGACCCCAATTATTGATCTATCTTGCATTGGTTACACTTTTGGATTTACATTTGGTAACCAGGCTCACGCACAGTAGCCATTGTCAAAGAGTTAGTGTAATAAGCACGCGTATATTTCTTCTTTGCTTAGTAAACATTCCTCCCGAGCTACGTACCATCAATTATTTACTCAATAATAGTTGTAAAGTTAACCACTGTTCTTATGTAAACAGTCGACAAAATCAACTGTGCATATACATAATTGTTTTTATTAACATTGATTGTAAACAAAACTATAAAATTAGGTATAGGTACTAGATCTACGTTTTTACAGTAATATTTAAATTCTGCATTAGTTTCTTTAATACTCCTCTTACGTGAGTTTGGAATTTCATAACCTACTTACGTAAGTACCGCCTAACAAAATCGTTGCAGTTTTAATATTTTCGTATTATGTACAACCGTACGTCACTCGTTACACAGAATATCACCTCGCCCAAAATTTTGTATTACCTGAATACAATCGGCAGCTCGGGAGGAAATGGACAAATACGGTAGCTATTAGGTTAGGATTTCCATACTTTAGATTTGTTTTTTTTTTTCCGCCACCGTTACCTTTCCTTTCCGTATTTTTTTGTAATATTTTACCCTCGTCGCCATCTGTGACGTCCAGGCTCCGTTGTGTACTGGGTGATCAAATGAAACAACTGTTATCACTTGTGCACTCCGCCAGCAGCCACCCACTCGCCATGACACTTCTCCACGGAGTGAAGCTAGCGGGTAGTTGCGTCGTACTGTTTATTGTGTAATCGTCACAATATATATGTATATATAAGTTATAATTACAATATTTTATATGAAAAAGATAAATAAATAATATAGGTACAACAAAAACAATATTCTCCATTATACCCGCCAGTAGTAGAAAGAAATAAACATTTTAGAGACTCGGAAGTTCAAATTGAAATTTGCGCACCTCAAATTAAACAAAATATACAATAAGCAAAATTAAGCAAACTTGTAGCAACATTACATAATATTAAATTTTAAGTAAGTAAAACGGAATGTAAAAAAAGAAAAAAAAATGCTATGGTAACCCTGTAATTATCAATGTCAATATGACAATTAGAAGTTCGTAATGAAGTTGATGTGAATAATTATGACATAGAAAAATATATAAATGATAAGAGGGTACGCAACAAAATAAAGTGACTACACGACAAAATAGAAAAGAAATGATATGGTATTGTGCGTTCCTATGAAAAAAATTCCACAAGGCATTAGGTTCCTAGAAGTCAATTATTCGTGCTTGGATATAAACTCAATAAGTAATCTTTGCACTGTGGTAATACAAATATGAAGTGCAACCTATGCCTTTTATTGCTCGAACCATTACCAGAATTTGATAGTGTTTATACAATAACAATAACCAACGCACATACCCCTCTGGGAACAATATGTATGTACTCGTCGAACCAAGGAAAAACCCAGGAAAACCTTTGGCTCGACCCTCAATAATCTAAATTGTAATATCTAGATACATCGGTGCTTACACGTTTCAGTTTGTCTAACAATAACAATGAACACTCTACTCGTAATTTCCAAGACAGTATACACAGCATACTTGCGAACGACAGTTTAACATGCACATGTTAAAATTAGTCTGCAATTCTCAACTACAAAATTCAATATGAGAATTTCTATCGACAATTCATTTATATCCAGTCATCTGTGGGAACTTGAATCCCTGATTCTATCAATGTATTTAACCATATTAATTTATTAGGCAACAATAATGAGAGTCGAACTCATTAGGTATAATTATAGAATGTCACCTTTAAATACTCATAATATCTGCCTAATGCTAGGTGTACTTAACTGGGTTATATCGCCCGACCGGAACCACTGATTCTTGTAGTGAATAGAAATAAGGTTTAAAGTGGAGTGCGATGTATTGTGGAAGAGTAATCATTTTTAATGTTTTTATAAATTAATGGGGAAATGCCTCGGATAAAATCCGCAGTAAAACATTGGACTTTTGGAGTACAAGGGTCCTCTTGTTGAATCAACCTGGTTATTGGGAGCCTAGTGGGATGTTGAGAAAAGATAAGGCCAAATAAATAACATGCAATTTAATTATGTATACTAATTTGGTACATGGCACACCGCCTAAGCGGGCGCTAGGAACAATGTGATATAACTGTGCAAGCCGTCAGCGGCTGTGGGCCGACACTATGGTAATTCTTATCCTACGATCGCGAGACGGGCGAAACGCGGAGTTTTGGCCAAAACCTAAAACGAAAGTCTAGTGCACTCACGGATACCGGGTGTAGCTTTCATCCTGGACCTTAGCGTAGCAGGTAGAACATTGTAGGCCGGCGGCAGGCGTTCATCGAGCCCCAGCTGTGACAAGCTAAGGCGAGAACAACCCGCGGCGCTCGGAGTTTCACGGGAAGGACCCGCGCGAAGACACCTTGGAATCGTCGGACGGCAGCATAGCCATCCGACACACGGCCTGCAGATCAGGGCCGCGTCCTACGGCGTGGCAGCAGCGTCAACATGACGCTCAGCAGAATCGGGGGCGCGCAACGACGCGCCAGGAGACACGATCACCAGCCGTGCTCATGTCCATCGGCGACACGGGACGCACTGGGTAAATTACGCGCACAATTCACGCACAGCGATATACGCACATTACAAATCGGTCTCCCACCAGCCGGACCAGGCGGCGGAAGGAGACGAGGCAATTCCTTTTAATCTTTAACCAGGAGCCATCTACATGCTAGCGTATCCCCATTCCAAGTGTAAGTGACAGTTCCAAATCTTCACCTACCGGTCACGTCGCGTTTCGATTCACATCAACACATTAAACGTCAAGCCAACTTAAACCTTTTCCAAATCAAATGATTCTCGAAAAATATTACTGTTCATTAATACTTGTAGTATTTTAAGTGGTTAATAATAATTATGAATAATTACATCCTTCATTACTGTTTTCTACATTGTTTCATTCAGAATATCTTCCTTCCGATGCGGTAACTGAACGCGTGATCTTATAGCTGTCATCGCGCCTTGACACTTAGAACTACCTAACGAAAGTCTTTTTTATGTTTCTAAATAGTTTCATAAATGATTCTAAAATACTAATTAAATCAGGATGTGACCTATTTGAGCAGTTAGAGTGAATCACGAGGATCATTTTCGTGTGCATAAAGTCTAGTTCTGTGCAGCACTTTTCATGCAATTTGGATGACAAGTTTCGCCAAAGTGGCGTGCTCTTTGGACTTGTTTCTTCGAAACTAGTTAGCCAGGAGGCAGGATATGTTAATCAACCTGCAGCTAGGAAGGTACGTTACCGTTTTACATAAGTGTCATACTGTGGTGTATGTTATTCTGTCGAAAATGCGACACTAATTTTGTACAGGTTATGTTGTATGAGAAAGTCTATGTTTGCTATAGGAAATTATGTAGCATCGCTACAATATCCCCTCTCTCGGCAAAGAGGTTAAGTCCGCTTAACCGAGGCAGCCGGGGTAACCGGGCAAAAATATATTAAGCGGATACCAAATCAACAAGTCCATTAGGACATTAATTATGCATACAGACATACATATTCGTTTAACAGAAAGCTTAGCACCTTATTTATTAAGCATGCTAAAATCTACCTATGTCCATCTCTGGGACTACAAGTTTTATTTCTAAATTTTAACTCTACTAGAAATCACAGTGCGTGGCCATTACACTGTGGTTTCTGCAACCTAACAAAAAATATTTTTTCCAATTCAAGTAATCCTAAATTGACTGGTCTGACCACTATTCAACATAAATAATAATAAGATATTCTTATTTCTAAGATTCGCTAAAGTATTTAAATTCTAATTTAAATATTAAGTATTTTCAACTATATTTATAAATTCTTACTATTTAGTATATTACAAGTAGTCATATACATAGTGCAATATTAATAATTAAGTTTAATATAGCATGCCCTACTATGTACATGCCTATGACTACAAAATTAAGTTACTAGTACCTTAATGTAATGTGGTAACTAGTTGCTAATTTATATCTACAAATTATATTAATAATAGTGGAGGCTAACTTGTAGCTCACACTCAAGTCAAATCCCAATGTGTAGCCAGCGGGCTTACACTAAGTGAAAAAAGAGAAAACTTGGTTTTCTTTTTCATGTCTAAGTCAGTGAATTATATCCAATATAATTACATCACCCTGGACCCTTAGGGTGTGTAGTCACAAAAAAATTTGATTTCCCAGGAAATGCTTAAAAAAATCTTGACCAAATGAGTCAAGGAAGTATGCTTATTAAAAAAAAATGGGTTGTTACCTAAGTTCACCCGAATAATAAAAATAAGTTGCTAGCTTGAAAATACACCTTGTAAAATATAATGTTGAGCATAATGTCACTGAACCAATGCTTTTAAATTAAATGGTAACTGGTTTTTTCCCAGATTACCTTAACTACAAAGCGGTTTGCTCTAGCAGTCGGAAATTCGGAGGTTGTGTGACGAATCAGGAATACTGCTCCATGTGGAATGCAGCATGCCGTTCAACAACATGTCCCTACCTTTAGCGAATACAAATGGTGCATGTTTCAGTAGAACTTTAAAAAAAATGCTATGCAAAGATAGCTGAAATTGAGGTAGGTTCTAAGACCAATTTCCTCAAATTTCAAAAAAAACAAAAAACAAATAATATGAACATTTAAGTTCTATAAAGTAG
The DNA here is from genome assembly GCF_910591565.1 of Cydia splendana. NCBI lineage: Eukaryota > Metazoa > Arthropoda > Insecta > Lepidoptera > Tortricidae > Cydia > Cydia splendana. Next base: position 924 of record NW_026946867.1, on the reverse strand, counting down.
TTCTATTTAGAACCGAATAAGTCAAAATCAAAAAAATTTAGAGCGTCTCGTCTCGTCTATCGTACTAAGTCTCCGGAATGAAAAGTTCGAGTTGGTTTGACAAATGAAAATTAATAAATATTTTAATACTTTTGAAATGGGTGGGCCGGGCGGGCGGGTGTCTAAAGCGGCACCCCATGGTCGCGTATTAAACAATGAGGCATTAGGCACGGGTAGGGGTGGGTAGTTAAGGTATCCCCCCCTCCTACTTCATAAAATTGCTCTCCTTCCCCGTCCGGCATGTCGGTAGAAAAAATGGTTTCCTTGTGTCAGGGTATGTAATAAAGTATAATAAATTGATAACACTTCACTTTATACAGGAAGTGTTAAAATAAATTACCACTTTGCTCTCAAATGAAGCGTGGTGGAAAAAATAATTTGTGGCTAAGCGCTATGCTAATTAGTCATAGTGTAGCCTAATAAAATTGTAATAATTGATGAATTTGCTACCCTGTCACAAGTAAACTTACAAATTAATTAATATTGTAGTTTTAAACCACATAATTTCGCAAAATTTTTCAAATATTAAGTTTTTGTAAATGACAAAAAATTATAAATTGATGATATCGCTTTCCCAAGCTCACAGTAACCAGGTATATATTTAAATTAAGCTTTCTTCGGGCGCCATTGTAGTAAATAAAAAATAAGATTTAAAGTGGAGTGCGATGTATTGTGGAAGAGTAATCATTTTTAATGTTTTTAATAATTAATGGGGAAATGCCTCGGATAAAATCCGCAGTAAAACATTGGACTTTTGGAGTACAAGGGTCCTCTTGTTGAATCAACCTGGTTATTGGGAGCCTAGTGGGATGTTGAGAAAAGATAAGGCCAAATAAATAACATGCAATTTAATTATGTATACTAATTTGGTACATGGCAGTAGAA